>NC_142043.1:40136691-40274191 GCF_982192425.1 Myodes glareolus
ATCACCAGGATTTATCTACTTTAGAAACGAAACAGTTAACCTAATCATCTCATTTTATTGCTAATTTAGAAAGGCTTTTCCCCCACTAAGTACACGCTCACTTTTCTTAACTTCACTGCTTATGACCTGAGCCTTTATTCATTGCACCATTACCGACAGCTAATCCCTCTTACTTATTGATAATTGGACAAAACTGGACAACATGCCAACTCCTGAACATTGCATGTCCCTGAGGCTTCTATTCAGTTATTCCTCCCAAACCACATCACTTTCCAAGTTTGCTTCTTTTGTGGCCTTCAATGGGAAACAAGTGAGAGATTTTCTCATTGCTTAGGAATTTGGCCAATTCTAACCTTCCCTTGAACATTCTTCTTAGAAATAACATTTACAGTTTATATAGTTCATGCATCTTTCTTCCTACACTTCAGTGAATAGCCTGCAATTCTTGTTTACTGAAATAATTACTTTAGTGCATATATTTAAACTATAATTATACAATAAGCATTTCTTCCAGAACTTAGTTTATTTTGTGGATCAATGCAAATTTAAAGGAGAGCTACCCCGGTGTCTGGGACTCATGCAGATTTATCACAGGATTAAGCCACAGGCACTACTTTCTATCTGCTTAATTAGTCCTTGAAATTATAGAAGCCTATGATTTGATACTAAATAGAAATCAATGCAATCCTTTCTTAAGGGGATAGTCCGTCAAAATTTAAATCCGTATTTCTACATACATGTGGAGTTTAACAAGTCTTTTCTGTCTTTAAGCTTAATAAACATATTTAATGGCATCTGTCTGCTTAAAACAAGCCTTGGGGCATATGTTAGGAAGCAAGGACAAAGGCTTTGGCAACTGAATTATTATAGAATGAAATTAAATGCTTACAACCGGGTAGCATTCAGAGATGTTCACAAAGAGAGGACAATGCAGTTCACACATTCATGGCTTGAATTTATGCCCTTCCCAATTCAATGGAATAGTGCTGGCTGCCTTTCCCACCTCCACACAGCTGCAGCAGAAGCAGAGCCCAGGAAGGCTCACCAGAGACTCTCTGCTTTGGCTCTCCCTTCGACCTCCTTCACAAAAATAAAATAAAAAAAATTCCCCCAACATGACCATGTTTTCTTAGAGCTTTTAACATACTTCACATGTTGCTTTCCCTAGAAGTCTGATATTAAAACACAGATGGGAAGCCATGCATTTTATTAAATTTAAGCACTTATGTTTAGAAGGGATGGGAAAGTGGCCAAAATGTGGATTGAAATGACACTCAGAGTTAAAAATTGGCCATTTAAGGAAGTTAACTGACTCAAGTCACAGAAAGGAAAAAAAAAAGCAGAATAAAAATTACAGGGCAGACATGTGAAAAAAATAGGCAGCACTGAAGGTTGTCTGCTGAGTTGGAAGGGGATTCAGTCAGACTTGCTGCCATACCCTGATCCCAGCTCCTGGGACTGAGGCAGGATCATCAAGCAAGGCAGCCTAGGTCTGCGTGGTGAAAACTCTTCTTGAGGATTTGTTTTCATGATGATTCTAAACTTCATCAAGATAAAACATTACAGATATCAATTAATTTATTTATTCAGCTACCTACCAAACATAATATCTCCCTTGATGAGTTTTGGGACAGTTAGCTTTCACACAATGCGGTAAAGATATTTCCGGTTTCTGTTGCTGAATGCTTCCAAGTGACAGAGGGAGGCTGGCTATCTTCCCCCAAAAGGAAGAGCAAGACTCTGAGCCCTCCAGCACCACGACTTTGACCAAGTTTCTGCCTTAGAGACTCACTCGCTAATGTTTAAAAGTTTTGTTCAATGTAGTGTGTTAATTTGTCTGCTATTCTTTCAGATGGCAGCATGACATACCTTAGAAACATTAGCAAAATAGTCTCTTATATTTATGTCTGCTCATTGTTGGTTTTCTGTCTGTCTTAGAGAAAGAATTTGGTTGTATAACCCATATTAGTCCTAATCCTTCTGCATAGTCTCAGTTCTCTCCTCCTGTTTCAGTTTCCTGAGCATGAAGGTTGCAGGTTGCATGCCTTCAGACCTGTCTTAAATAACATGATATGTTTTGGAGCTATAACAAAAAACCTTATGTGATGAAACCAAAACAAAAACACATGTGACATTCTATGTGCAGGCTCCCAAATTGAGTTTTATAACCTATGTTCTGATAATAAGAAAGAAGGAGACATTTGAAAGTGAAAAGGCATGGCCTAGCATGCAAAGACTTTTTGGCTCCATCCCTACAATATTCTGCCCCATGTATGCCAGATGCATAAGAAAAATGATACTTGATATATGTATTAGAACCATATCTGTTGTATGAATTTTCTCTGTGGCTATTTTGCTTGGTACTCCCTGATTCTTTATACTTCCCCAAAAGATCTGTATGTTCCTTACATATCTGCCTTGTTTAGGCTAGAAGCAATACTCAATTTACTGTGTGCATTGTTACTAGTGCTGCTCAAAATGGTAGGCACCTGAAAGCCTGCTTGGAGAGAGATTAGTGATGTTGGAGGTTACCATGTCCAGCAGTCCTGGGGGCCACTTCAAATTGCTACAGACATTTATCTGAAACATATTAAAACAAGAAGAAATAAATTACTCCACAGAAGAATTATTGCTTGCAAAAATAACTAACAAAGGTAGCCTTAAAAAGTAGCTTTTACTAAAAAACATTTTGCAACATAATTAGAATTTTTCTGTTTTTCTTTTTTTTCTTTACTTTTTAAGAGAGAGAGAGAGAGAGAGAGAGAGAGAGAGATGGAGAGACTGAGAGACACAGCGAGAGCTATTGCATAGCTGTGACTGTCTTAGAACTAACTGTGTAGACCAGACGAGTCTTGAACTCATAGAGATCCACGTGCCTCTCCTCCCAAGGGTTGGGATTAAATGTGTGAGCCACGATACCTGGTAGGTAGCATTTACATTCTTAATGGTTGTGAAATTGATAACTTGTGACCCTAACAGTCATGGTGGGTTTGTTGTTCCATCGTTGGCCCCATCAACTCACCTACACCTCCTTAACTTTCCCTACTGCAACTGCCCGTATAGAAATCTCTGGGATTCTGGTCATTCCAGATCCAAAGATTGCTTAGCATAGCAGTGATGCGCTGAGTGTTCTGAATACTTTCTGTCATTTCACGATTCCACTGTCATTTATTTAGGAGAAATGTAGCTCTGTTTGCTTTGGAGATCAGATCCTTTCTGATTTCTAAGCTATGCCAAATTACTACTATTACTTTCTAAACATAAATTGTGAAGAAGCCAGCATTTACCTTTGGGTTTGTATTAATTACATTAGAGACCCATCCTATGTAGCAGATTGCATGCGCGTGTGCCTGTGTGTTTGATGCTAGAGAACATTCCAAGACCGTCTGCTAACTGCACACACACACTCTACCATTGAGTTATGCTCTTAGCAGATCTTTAAAACAGCCGTTTTCGTTGACTGAGAAAACTGTGCAATGTTTTGCTTCAGCCTGGACTCTGCTTTCTTAATAGATTCCATTTGTTTCCATCTATCCCTGTTAAGAATGTGGGTACCTCAGATCTTGTATAGTAAGGGCCTTATCAAGGCATTACAAACCAACAGCAGCATGCATGCTACAAACAAATGTTTGTCTTCAGAGGAAGGCCAGATGATAATAATGCACTGACACATTTTATTAATCAATAAGTATCAAATCTGAAGAAAATATCAGTGGAGTCCTTCTAGCTCATATTTCCCTCATTTCATGACATCATTAAACAAATCACCACTTTAAAGATGATTATTAAGAACTTGTGTGATATTTTTCATGGATATGCATGGAGTATGCATGTGTGTATATAGATTTATACACCTGAATGACCAGAGGTTGATATCACACGCTTTCCTCGATCATTCTTTATTTACTGAGGCAGGATCTCTTCTTGAACGTGGAGCTTACACATTACATTAGTCTAACTGGCCAGTTTGTCTCTGTCTCTCCTTCCGTAGTGCTGGGATACACTCAGACTGCCATGCCCATCTTTTAAGTGAGCAACGGTGATCCAGTCTTCGGTCTTAATGCCTGCATGGCAAAAGCTTTATGACTGAGTCATTGGTCAGTCCCCTGGATTTTTTTAAAGGCTTATTTATTGCTCACCTTTTAATTAACATGATTCCTAGTCAGGGAGCTCCTAGTTCTAAAAATTATATAAAAATCAGTCTCACAGTTTTTTTTTAAATTCCATATCAGACTTATCTCAGCATTATTACAAGGCCTAAGGGAAGGGCTTGTGGGGAATCCCACAGAACTCTAGGTTGTTATCTTAATCAACCTGGCACTTATAATATCAATAATTTCCATATTCCTAATTTCAACAATGAGTTTCTGTCTTGAAACCAGATTTCTTTACCCTTTTATACATATATCTGTCACTATCATCACCAGGAGGAAAGTTAAAATAAGCATCACTTTTACCTGACGAAGTCCAAAGTTCTACATGATGTGAGTCCTTCATGAATGTGTGCAAACCCCCATGGTCTCATTTACAGGGACTTCCTCTGACCATCCAGACTCCTGCACCTCAAGCTGTGGGAATATAACAGTTATTCTCAGCTATCCCTCTGCCATCTCACCCTGGCCAAAGGAAATCCAATAAAAAAATAATCACAATCCCCAAATTCTATAAAAATGTCAGAACTGAAGGTATCTGCTTCAACAAAGGTTATGCCCAGAAGTTTAATCAAGGATTATTTTTAATATGCTTACAAAACTATTTGAAATATGACAGGTTGTTTGATCTTTGAGCAAGCAAAGAAGAATCGATAGTTTCATTTTTGGAAAAGGAAGAGGTATTCGCTGTGGCAAACACACATGCATATGGTTGAGGTGGGAGGAAGTGAAGTAAAATTTGCTCCCAGAGAAGCTCTATGTTTGTGGCAGGAGAGTGGCAATAAACCCGGTCAACCAGCAAGCCGAGGCAAAGCAGTTTTTGAAAGGGGTCCTGAAGACAGGAGGGAAAGTGTTAAAGATGTAATCCCGTTTAAAGCGGGATGCAGAACTCCTATTAAAAATGGCAGTCCTATAAATGTTCTAGTATTGTCAAGAATGTTCTGTTGGGTGACACGATGCTGTGATTTGTACACACAGCGGACCAGAGTTGATGGGTGAATGAAATGATCCATAACCCTCTCTGACACATTTAGAGCAGTTCAGCTGCACACGGAGAACCGTCCATCATTTGCACCCTTCTGTGAGCGCTGGCTTTACCAAGTGTTTCAATGAAATATGTGCAACTTCCCATTTAAATTAGTACCACATGAACCATGAAGAACACCACAGGTATCTGTTGTAGCACCGGCCTAATGTAAAAGTGGCCTGTCTTGTAATGCTCTAACGCGAAAGACATACACCCGTTCATCTGTAACATATTAAAACCAGAAGAAATAAATTACTCCATAGATGAAGAATTATTGCCGGTGAAGAAAATGTGCAAAGGTAGCCCTAAAAAGCAGCTTTTACTCAAAAATTATCTCAACCACATTTGAATTCTTAATGCATATTAATCTGAGAACTTGCAACTATGAATCATCCTTTTTTTTTTTTTTAAATGTGGGAAATGTGCCTAGAACTTTTAGTAGAGCTTTGTTTCACTCCGCCACTCTGGTGTTAGCTTTGGCATTGAGAAAAGGCTGACTGTGTTATGTTGAAAGCAGTGACTCAGAGAGACTAACAAAGACAGACAACAACCAAGGTCATCGTGCATTAACGGGTGTTGTTTCTAGTGTTTGTTTCCTAGAATGACATAACCAAAGTGAGGTCAACTGCAGTGCTAACAACAAAGCTAAGTTAGGAAAGAGGATGCTGTTCAAAGAACACACAAATGAGTGGATCGTCTTCTTCGCTGAAATGTGTGGGATAAAGAGTATGCTTTTCAAAGAAACACAAATGATCATGATTCAGTTAAAGTCCCTTCCCTGTGACATTAAGTGCTTATGCATATAGAGTAACAGATGTCTCTTTATTGACCTGCTTGATGCCCTCTCTCAGGTCAATCCCAGAAAGAGAACTAACTGGCCAGCGAATTTTGGAGTTTCTGAAACAATTTTACAAGGATGTCCCCTTTTGATTCTCCTATCAAATCCATCTGGTAGGTGGGGCAATCATCATCATTCCATTTGTAAATGAGGAAACTAAGTTGCAGAGAGATGAAGTGACCTGTCCCAACTCAGGATGAGACATGGAGAAGCTGAAAGTTAGGATGTGATTTGCCTATGTACTGGACACAACCACCCAGGTAACAGAAATCAGGCAGACAAACCCAAGTGGGAGTTACATCCCCCCCCCAGCCTCTTCCTAATGGCAAACCTCTCACATTTCACTTTCAAATAGTTAATACTGTGTAGGAAAACATTTTCAAAGGGGATCTGATTATAATCACAAATACGATATTTTGACAAAGAAAATATTATTTTGGCATTTTTCTTAAAAGTATGCTATGTGTAATGTGAAACCATTATATGCAAGGAGCAACTGAGTAGTCTCATGTAAAATCATGGCTTTTTTATGCTTGATAGGTTTCCATATTATTGAACTTATTACAGATGTGGAGCTCAAGATATGCATGGGGTAAGATGCACGCTGAGCTGTTGGAATTCACCGACAGGCTTTGGAAATGGCTATCAGTTCATCATGAGAGCTTTGCCAATAGATTCACAGTATGTTCATACGGTATGACATCACAGGGGTTTCTTTCTGGAAACTCACATTAAGCTACTTAAAACTGCTGCTGATATTAAACCCACTGCCTGATTGTGCAACAATATTTTTGAACAGACTACTTTGCACTGTATTTATCTTCTTGGATACTTAAATCTAAATGAAATGTAATTATAAGTAGCAATTTATCCAAAATGTCACTTGGGAGTTGAGTTTCACCTATTAAATAAAACTCTGTCATGGGGGAATCTAAAGACTAACTCACAAGCTATAACATTTTGCTTGAAGGCATCTCAATAATCAAAGTGATGGAAAATACAACTTCAACCCCAATCATTTTTCAAGAGCCATGAAAATAAAGAGTTTCATATATAGGGATAAACACATCAAGGGGAATTCTACACTTAATCCAATACTTGGTATTCCGGCCTCTCCAAGGTGGTCTGTACCCAATAATTACACACCGCCACATAGTGCCATTCAGTGAAGTAGAATCAAGCGGTTGAGAATATGGCTTACTAGAGTCACTGCTCATGCTAAGGTGCATTAATAGAAGAAGTTTACTATCCACAGGTAATCGGAAGCATTTTAGAGAGAAATGTATTGTTTCTTGACCTTCCTGCTCTATCACGTTCTATTTATAAGTCACAGAGAAAAGAGAAGCACATTACAAGAGAATGCAAAGAGAGGATTGATGGGTTCTCCACTCTGTGTGGAATGCTTTGGGACAGTCAGGAGGAAGAATAATGGGTAGTCTAATGAAGGAACTTACTCCAGGGGGAAGGAAAAGGACTGCCCAACAAGGGACGATAGAAAGGACTCCAAAGTGTAGATCATAATGTGACATTAAAATCTGGGATCTCCATCCCACTAATCCTAAATGGGTCTTCTAAAAGGTCTGCATTTCCAAGACAGAGAAAGGGAGAGAGGTGGTGAAGAAGGGGATTGGACAGAGAGAGCAAAGGTTTGATAATATCATTTTCTTCATAATAAGACTTATTTTTACTGTGCTTGAGTTTATGGTAGTGAAGTGGTCCTTGGTCAACCCCTAAGTAACTTGAGTGAAACCAATTGCAGGCTGTATGCAACCTCAAAGGAGCAGAAATCCGAGGTATCAGATCATATCTACATGTTGAAACCTCCAGGAAGGCAGATATTCAGTGATATTGGAGAACTGCAAGGTTGGTGAATATACCCAAGAGTGTCATGTGTCCAAAGGAATCTCTGGGTCTCTCTGATAACACCTTTCCCTCGTGAGTTCATTACACATTACTGCTCACCAGTTGCATATGTCATAGTAAACAGGCAATAAAGAAAAACTGAAGAACCTTCCTTAGGCCTTTGGATTGTTCTAGCTAACGGAGGAAACTACAGAAACTTCTGACTTCATATTCAGTCCAGAGAGATAAGGAACTTTTACACTTGCACTGTGAGTCTAAACTAGGCTGATGCATGGGGCCTGAAGCAACTGCATGTCAGTATCTGCACCAACCTGATTGTAGAACATGTGGTTGGTATTAGGAGGGTTGGAGGCCTGGGCAGTATGAGGAAAACCACACAAAAAGGGGTTTGGGGATAAAGACAGCTCAATGGTTGGTTGTACCACCACTGCAGCCACTAAACCTCATTAAACTGATAATGGAGATATGATATAGAACTGCCCATCTTTGAAATAGGTACTTTCATTAACGGGGACAGCATGGGATTTCCTGCCCAAGCTAAATGATTGCTTCTCTTCTCTTTTCTCATTACTGCTTCCATTACTAGGAGAGCAATTGCCAACTTGATAGGCTGCCTTAAAAGCACCCAGCTCTTCCATTCCAAGATTGTGCCTTTCTGGAAGAGAGGTTCATTTTATTACCAGAATGCAAACTAAACCATACAAAGTGGATGCTGTCTTGATTTGTGCGTGTGTGTGTGTGTGTGTGTGTGTGTGTAAACACATATGTGCACATGTGCATATGTAAGCAAGTATGAACTTATTCACAAAGATATAGTGGAATAGTGCTTCATATGTAAGGTCTGGCTCCCAAGCATCTATCTGAGGGCAAGAAAAATAGAAGTGATCCGTTATTAAAATTATAAGCAACTTACTGAAAATAAGAACTTCAATGGGGTATTTAGATCTAGAACTACAGTGCGGCATTTCTGCTGTGATAGTTTGGACTCTGTCTGTGTTTCTTTGCTTGGAGTCTCCACATACCCATAGCATCCCAGTTTCCTCCCAGCTCCAATTATCACCAGCCAGTTACTACAAAATAATTGTCAAATGGTCTCTTAACTCTAGGCTGGTTATTCATGTATTTTAGTTCCCTCCTGTTCCCTTCTCAATTACACTGCCCACACCTCATTAGCTTCCTAGATCTTCTCCCAAAGAGACGAACGAGAGCCACAGGACTCCTCAGATTCTATTCTCCAAGTGCCTCTCTGTTCCTCTCCTTTTCTGATTAAATTTCTTGGCAGTACCAACTGAGGATTACACTCTAGCTAGTTTCTGTCTAGCTCTGACTTTTCATGCCTTCTCTTACCCAATCCATGATGTTCTTATTTTTCTTCTGATCCTGCATCCTAGGGTCCATCCTTCTATGCAATTTTGGAGTAAAGAAGATTCTTACAAGGCTGTAGCTTTATCTAGTTCTCCCACATCTGCTTTTCCTCATTTCTTTTTTAGGATTCTTCTCTCACTATACTTGCGACCTCCCTTCTTCTTGGATTAGATCACCCCTTTATTCCAATCAGTCCATCATCCACTCTGTCTTGTTTTGGTTACTCTCTCTGGCATCACTTTGGGTATTTGCAGGCAACTGTCCCTGCCTTGACAACATCTTCTACAAGGTTGGGCCATCAAGCATTGATTTTTTATCTACGTAAAGCCTCTCAAAAGCAGACAGGGGAGATTCAGTTGCCTTTCTCATTGGGTTTTAAATTGATCAGTCATGTTAGTCCCTGGAATTTTCTTTTTCAGAAGCTATTTCAAAATTCAGTTTATTGTTCCTGTGAAAGAGACAGCTGCTGTAGCTGATGTGGAGTATGTGAGAAAGAAATTCTAGAATTTTTTTTCTTTTTCTGCAGAAGTAGAGATCTAAAGGGAAAATGATAAAAATCTCAACTTAGGTCTGGGAATTTCTTTTTCATTGTGGCATAGACAGATTCTTTTTAACTTTTAGTATATGCACATGAGTGTATGTCTATGTGTTTGTAACATTTTGTGAGGGGGTTCTTGTTTCACACATGTTTGAAAGCCCCAGAGTCCTTGTTGTGGTTAGCTTTGGCAGAAGTTGCCTTGGTTGTGTGGGGAGAGAATTTGCTCATCTTCCCCAAACCCTTCACTTGTGTGCCAATATTTGATATCCTTTCTTCTGTCTTGTTTATTTTGTTTGTGGTAAATTATTCTTTTGGCAATGAGCCCTCGAAACAGACTTCATTGATACAAAAACCACTCTGTTTGATCTGGCCAGCAGAAAAAGTAAAAGGACATAAAATTCCCCTTGGTGCTTGGAGGTGGGGGAGAATCTAGTAAAAGGTTTATTTCAAATAATGACATTCATAACTTTACCACTGATCCATATTCAATATGCTTGGCGGCTTCATCCCAATTTGTTTAAAACTAAGTCATGACCAGAAAATAAAATAATAAAGTAAAAAATGTGAGCAGAAAAGATGTGCTGTGGTTATATTCATCGTATTATTTGTCCTGGCACTGTGAGTCCAAACAGAAATTTATCTGCTCAACAGAGATGGTAAGTCCCCTGGGAAACTCTGTCTGCACTGTGGGTAGAACTAGCTTAGAAATGAACCCAAGGCAGTGCCATGCAGTTGATGGACATGGTACAAAATTTCAGTGAGGAGGATCATTTGAAGCAGTCATTTAAAATGAGGAATAAAGGAAAATATTGCCTGTGGCAAGGATTTCACATACTTGACTAAGGTATTTCCAAGGATCAAAATCAAGCGATCATTTTGCTTTAATGAAACATCCAAGCTTGTAATGATACTGTCATCTGGCTTTCTAACTGTAGTGTGGAAATAAGTAACAACAACATTGGTATAGCAACTTAGCCAAAGAGACAGTCAGAAATCCCAGGTCAACTCCAGTGTGACATAATCTAAATCTCTCCCCTGTTCAAAAGTGATATTTCAAAAAGAGAGTATTCTTATTGCTTTCCAAAATAGCAATAAAGAAAAATATATTAAGAATTTGAGGCTTAAGGTTTAGTGTGAAACTGATGAACATTAGTCTTTTTAATTTTGATAACTCATGGCAAAATGAATTAATGAGAAAGAATTAATTTATTTATTAATGAGAAAGAAATGAATTAATGAGAAAGAAATGGTTTGAATATCAATACATATAATTCATTCATAGTTCTTTTTACAATATGTATATACATGTAAACTTTCACTTGTATTTTTACAACTGTATAAACTTGGATTTACCTCTGTGTTGGTAACCAAAAACTAACAGATATGTTGATACACAATATTTTTAAACATTTGGGCATTTGTGATTTTTAAACTTAAATGTGGGGAAAAGAAATTTCATAGTGTAGATCCCATTATGTTCCAAGTAGGTAGAAGAATAGTTGTGCAGAATATAAAAAGACCATCAATCTTGGATAAAAATATACTTCTCTACAATAACACACACACATTCACACACATACACACACACACACACACTTTCCTCAGGAGAGCTAGAATGAAAATATGACGACCTGATAGCAGGTTAAAGATAGGTCAGACTACATAGATTTCTGTTTTCAAATGAAATTATTTATAGAAATTAGTTTATCAGACTCCTACAAATCCAGTGACAAATAAGATTTCTACTCTGCCTTGTGCTGTTCAGGAAGCAGCTGGAAATAAGTATAGAGAGCGGGACTTATGGGAAGCAATTCAGAAATTATAATTGAGGTTCGGAATGGCGGGATCAGGCTGCATTTGACCCTCTTCTCTCCCAGCCTTGTGTTGGTTTCGAGAATCATATCCAACTCACTGACAAAAGAGCACAGGAACAAAGTCACAAAGGGAATCCTCACAATCTCTGGTTATTATCTCTTATTAGCAAGTGCTCTTCTGGGTCAGGGACTATTTGCAGGGCCACTCGAAGGTCATATTCTTATTCTATTGCAAAATTGTATTTAGAGGTATGTACTTTTATTTGATTTTTTTTCTCATTTTAAGTATTTTATCTTATGTATTCTTTGACAAAGTCATGTGTTTACAGTATGTCTTGGTTCTCCTGAATCCGAGGTTTCCATTCCCACTTCCCTAAGATACCTGTCTTCCCCAAGTCCTCTTTCCACCATCCTGTCCTTTTCTTTACTAAAATAAAAAAAAAATCACTGAGTCCAGTTAGCACCACCTGTTGTTATGTTGATAGATCTTGCTGGCTTGGGTCCTGTGCTGATAATCATGGCTACAGTGAGCTCATGTCTAGAAGACAACATTTCATACTACCTCTGACTCCTGCTTTCTTTCTGCCTTTTCTTCTGCATGCTCCCAATACTGACTAGTCTTTTGTTAACTTGACCCAACCAAAGCCTTTTTAGAAGAGGAAACCTCAATTTAGAAAATTCATCTATAAGATCGGTTTGGGGGCAAGTCTATGGTGCCTTCTCTTACTTGCTGACTGATGTGAAAGAGCCCAACTTACTCCTCCTGGGCTTTTGGTCCTGGGTACTATAAGAAGGAAATGTGAGGAGGCCTGATGTAGTCAATAAGCATCATTTCTATATGGCTTCTGCATCGTTTCCTGAATCCAGGTGGCTACCTTGAGTTCCTTCCCTGACATTCCTGGATACTAGACTCCAAGCTATAAGATGAAATAAATCCTTTTCTCCACAAGTCGCCTACAGACATACTGTTGGATTCTTCACAGACATAGAAACTCTAATGAAAACAGAAATTGGTACCATGTTGTAGGGCATTGCTGCAGCAGTCTTGGCCATGTGTTTAGTGCAGGATGATGGAAGAATTTGGGGCTAGAAAGGCCATTAAATTTTGAAAGCCAGGTAAGCTGGTATAAAAACTAAAGGATAATGTGCTAATAAGGCAGACAATTGAGACCTAGCTTGTGAAGTTCCAGAGGGAAGTTTGCGTGTTCCTCAAAGACTCTCATTTGATGGTTTGAATTACGAATCTGCAGTTAAGTTTGACCAGGGTTGAAGAATTAGTAGTGATTAACGAGATACTTGCAGCAGTAAAGTAAAATCTTTGCTTTACTTGTAGAGTTGATATTTGTTGCCATGACCCGAGAAATTAGCAGTAATTAAGAAGAGACCAGTACCCTTAAGGATAATAAACCTAAGACTGTTTTCTCAGGTTCAGTATATAAAAGTTGTGATCCAGAATAGGCCAAGGTTTCATTTCACACAGAAAGCCAATTTTGTTAGTGTAAAATAGTCTCCCGGATAGTACTAGTTTTTGCTGGTATGGAGGAGACAGAGAGCGGCCAAAGTTTGGTACTTTGTGGGACAGGTTGGAGTCTCTGAACAGAGATAGGGATAGGCCGTTAGCTCTCACTTGCAATTGAAGCTTCAAGATTAAAGAAGTCAGAGGAAGAATTTGAGGCATTGGAATCAACTCTTAGGGTCAGAATCCCCAAACAGAGCCTGAGAAGAGGCGATTGTGAAGGGTTATCCCAGTGGCAGTGGAGACCTGCTCATTTTGGAGATGCTGATACCAGATAGCTGCCAAAGACAACAGCAGCTGTGGAGTGGTGCCAGCCTGGGCTTGTAAGACAAGCTCAATATGCTATAGATGACTGTTCAAGACCTTTGGAGAAGAATAGAAGATCATAAGTGAGTCCCAGATGTCAATCAGTTATATTTACACACTGTTGAATTTTGGTTTTGCATTGACTTGATTATTGACTGTGCCCTGACACTTCTTTCTTGAAGTAAGAAAATATATAACTTATTTCCGATTTAACAGGAGCCCATAGTTGAGAGATTTTGGAGTTTTAGAGAGACTATAATTTTAGTGTGGCTTCGGATATGTTTATGAGAGTTAGGGTATTTTAAAAAGACTGACCTTTTATAGTTCACAATTTTAAGGACACTTTCAAAGTTATGAATATGTTTTATATTGTGAAATTGATATTTATGACATCATGAGAAAAGAAAAGAAACTTTAAGGCTTAACGGTGATGTATTTGTATGTCAACTTGACAGGGGTCAATTGTGTTTTATGCTAACTTTACCAAGCTATAGTTATTTTAGAAGAGTGAACCTCAATTGAGACAATGTTCCCACCAGATTGGCCTACGAGGAATCCTGTGCTTCAGTCTCCTGATGGCTGATTTATGTGGAAAGGCCCGGTTCACTGTTGGTGATACTACCCTTCAGATGTTGACTGTGAGTGATATAAGAAAGACAGGAGGAGCAAAGCAATAAGCTTCATTCATTGGTCACCTAGACATCACTTTCTGCCTCTAGATGCGGCCATGATTACCCTGGATACTGAACTACAAGCTGTAAGATGAAATAAACTCTTTACTCCCCAGGTTGCTTATGGTCATAGAGGATATTCACAGTAATAGAAGCCCTAACTAAGGAAGTTAGTATAAAGCTTCATGCAGAACTTGAGCACACTACCATCACTTATTCTCAGCAACTTGGCCATGGGGGTCTGAGTTCCTGCACGAAGTGCTATCCATTGTAGAAACAAACTCCTATGGACAAAATTGAGAGTTGCATGAGTCTATGGAATACACTAATAATACACAGGAGATTCTTGAACTAAATATTCACTTAGCAAGACAGCAACGGTAGGTACTTCCCCAGGACCTATGACCTCCCAAGACAAGTCATGGGTTTTGACCAGGTATGAAGTACCACACATAAAACCTCCTGTGGAGTAGGCTTGATCATGTTTGTTTCCATATTGCTGTGATAAAACACAAAGCAAAAAAACACTTTGAGAGAAGGAGTTATATTTGGCTTAGATGTCTTGATCAGAATCTACCACTGAGGGAAGGCAAGACAAGAGCTCAAACAAGAGCAGAGACAGGAACCTGGAAGTAAGAACTGAGACAGAGGCTATAGAGGAATGCTACTCATTAGCATTCTCCTCATGGTATAACATGATGGCCTGACTTGTTGGGGCTTTCTGTCCTGCCAAGTTCCCACAGCTGTTTAGCCCCAAAGAAAATCACACAGAGATCTCCATAAATTATAAATCTGATTGGCCCATTAGCTCAGGCTTCTTGTTAACTCTTGTAGCTTATATTAACCCATTGTTCTTATCTAAGTTAGCCACATGGCTCGGTACCTTTCACAGCAGGGCAGGTAACATGTTCCTTCTTCAGTGATCTGGGCTGGACTAGGAGGAATCAGCTTCCTCCTTCCCAGAATTCTCCTGTTCTCATCGCATCACCTCTACTTCCTGCCTGGTTTTCCTGCCTATATTTCCTGCCTGGCCATTCAGCATTTATTTAAGACATGATTGACAGAATACAGACAATTCTCTCGCACCATCATGGTTTACTCAACTTCCTTTTCTTACACCACCCAGGACCAACTGTCCAGAGGTGGCACTGCCCACAGTGGCTGGATCCTTTCACATCAGTCGTTATTCAAGAAAATGTCCCTACAAACATGCCTACAGTCAATCGCATGGAGGAATTTTCTCAGTCGAAATTCCCTACCCCAGATGACTCTAGCTTGTATCTAATTAACAGAACAAATCAATATTCAAACCAAAACTGACCTCAAATTCAGTATGAAATCAGTTATTAATTCTTATAACAGTTGTCAATGTTGTTTCAGTGGGTACGACTTGTATACCCCACCTTCCCTAGTGGTCTGCATCACACCTACAAACCCTGTATCTAGTCAGTAGGGAGGAAGTTTACCACTCAATTCCAAGCTTCATTTCTGTGTCTTGTAAGCGAGGGATATTGGCCAGTTGTAATGAGTAACCAAGAACAATGGCAATAGTAGAGGCAAATCATTTTAGGTTGTGGATTTAGTATAAATACTGAGTTTTTCAATTAAGCTCCATTTAAAAAATAACAAACTGAATATTAATGAAAACGTAATGTGTAAAACTTATTCTCTCAACACTTCAAAATTCATTATTTTGTGATTTTATGTTTGTCATTTGCCAGAGAAGTACCATTTTGTTTTGGCTTCCCTGTAAACATTCATTTTAATTTAGATTTTAGGTTAGAACTTAAATGTAGATGTCTTTCTGAACATGCACGTTTCTAGCTCTTCAAGTCAGACAAAAGCATCCTTCCCTGTTTCAGTGTGTTCTGGGTGTGTCCATATCACAAACATTAGGCTTCAGAGATACACTTAAAACCATTCAGTCACTCATGAACTTAAGAATACTGTGTCAACAGATCATTATATGCTAGAGGTTTTGTTTGGCATTGTAGGAGGAGGAACAGTCTTGTGGAATTATAGTGAGAGAAAGAGTCACATGGACTTCCAAGTTTTTAGCCATGAGAGCATTGAGAACCAGTGGGATCCTGCACAGGACCAGTGTTCTTAGAGAAGTAACTCCAAACCAGGTAAAAATAGGTTTCCTGTTTTTCCTCATCCAGAGTTGAGGATTCTGACATCCAGAGTTGTCAGAATTTAGGATGCTAGGGCCTCTTGAAATTGACCTCTGGCTAGCTTTCTTCCTTAGAACAAAGTTTACTTCAATGTTCAGTAGATTTACTTTTTGCTCTCAATTTATTGGTATTAGTTAAAGTTATTCTGGGCAGGGAGGCATCCTTTTCTTTTCTTTTGTCTTGTGTAGTGCATGTTTTTTGAATAATGATAGGTAAAAATTCACGTATATCATATTCTTTTTTAATTATGGGCTAAAAATAACCTTTTAGAAAATGCCCCAACTATTTATTTGTTAAAATTAAGAAAAACAGCAGAATAAGTTAATTAATTAATTAATTAATTTAAAGCAATATATTGCTATATGGCCCTGGCTGGCCTGGAACTTGCTATGTAGACCAGATTGGTTTCAAAATGGAAGTGATCTTCCTCACTCTACCTCTAAAGTATTAGATCACAGATGTGTACCATCTGTGCTGGCAAGATACAGCTCTTTAAAAATACTTTCTAAGTTTATAGAAAATTCTGAAATATTTAAAAACTATACTTTTAAATTGTGTAAAAGGAAACACGCTGAATAACAATACATTGACAAAGGGTATATCAATAATTTTCATAATTTATCCTGTTAAATAATCAGATTATTTTTGGTTTTTAGAGATTTTAAGCACTTACTAAAAACTATGTTTTATATGTATGTTTATTAGCTTTCAGCCACTGTGACAAAATACTTGACATAACTTGAAGGTGAAATGTTACCCATAATGTCATGTGCCCAAAACTTTCGCTGTTTTGAGAAGGATGTGAAATGTTTAAGATACAAACCTTCCTGGAGGAAGTGAGTCACTGTTGGGTTGGGTATCGAGACTTTATAGCCTAGACCTTTTCACTTTCTGCTTCCTGATCATGGAAACAGTGTGACTCGTAGCCTTTCTCTTCTAATGCCAGGTCCTTTTAACCACGATGAATTATATTCCCTCAAGCAATAAGCCAAAAAAATAGACAAATACATAAATAAAACAATAGGAAACAAAAAACCTTTTCATTCCTTCCCTAAATTGCATTTTCAAAAATATTTTGTTACAGCATTGAAACAAATAACTCATAATAATAATTCATCTAAGAGGAAGTGATTCTTTTAGCTCATGACTTAGAGGAAAGACTTCAATTTATGTTCTATTTGACAACCATTTGGGGGACAGTGCCCTACATTGTCATGAATTTGTGGTAGAGATAGTTGCTTGCTTTATGATAACTGGAAAGTGAAAGAGAAGAAAGGAACTAAGGCCTCAATACTACGTTCAGTAGAGCTGCTCCAATGACTCAGCCATTTGAAGGTTATGCAGTCACCCAATAGAATCAAGCTAATGATGCCAGCTTTCACATATGGGCCCTTGGGAAATGTTTATCAACTTTCAGTAATGTCTATACATCTAGAAGGGCACTAGAGCATATCTCGTTTGTATATAGTTTAATATAATGTATTGAAGCATTATGTTCTTCCTCAAAGTCTTCTCTAATCCAATAAGGGTAACACCATGATACCACTCAGTGAACACATTTAGTTTACTGACCTGATTATTGGGCAATAAAGGCAATCAATTTCATATCTTTATGTTTGTCGGGGTTACACTAATGATAGACAATTAATGGTAATATTGTCTATTTTAAAACACAGGCAACTCATAAAATGATGTTCAACAAAGGACTACATAGTAATATCTGAAGCAAATCTCAAAAAATATAGGAAGTATTTAATCACACACTTCCTTCTACATAAACACAATGAAACAGTTGGATATCAACAACAGTTAACGTACATAAAATACAGGAGCTCATGAAACCTAAACAACACATTCCTTAATGACAACTTGGTCTAGAAGTAATCATGAAGATCATGGAAAAATTCCTAGAATTAAATAGAAATTGAAAGATAACTTTCAAAAATCCTTGGGTTCCAATAAGTGCTGCCCTAACCGAAACTTTGATAGCATTTGACAGCTAAGTTAACAAAATTTACCTACAAGCATTTATTCTCAGATGTGAGCAGTTGGTAATCTCTGCCCTTGTTCGAAGCAGTAGATGTACCTGAGTTTACATCATGATTTCTCTACTACCCAATAAAAAAAAAGTAGCTAGTCATCTGTCGATGTAGGCAGTCATGTGTAGATGACACATGGGAAGAGAATAACCCCGAGTGAGCAAGACGAAGAGCAAAATGCAAAGGGCTCTAGCAGTTAGTGCTCAAGTTCTTCACAGAATAGAATTAAAGTCATCTCGTTCATGGTTGATATGATGAGAGGGTATTTCACATTAGCTTCCTTTGTGTTGGAGAGCGCGATATAATTCTTTTTTAAAGTTATTTATTTGTTGATTACTTTGCAAGGAGTAGTCCACCTGTTTTCCACCTCATCTTTCTCTATGGCCTGAAATATGTAGTAAGTGTTTAAATTAAAATTTTCAGTTCAATAGACATTTCTGAAAGCATTTGAAATATTGTTCTCTGTCTTGTGTTTGCTAAATTATAGTTTTCGCTGAGCATTCCCTAATGGTGATTCTCTATAGACTTTGCAACAAAGCCTTCAGGATCTAGCCCTCATTAAACTACTGCCTTTGTTCAGAAAACTGCTTAGTTCCAAACAACCTATTCCCTAGACAAATAAAATTTCTAATATTATCAAACAAAATATTAGAGAATCCAAACAGGCTAATTAAAGTTTTCTTTGGTTCCTTGAATTTTGAATTTAATGAGGTTTCACAAAATTGGTCTTGCAACTGTTTCTGCCACTGAAAGCCAAATCCCTCACATGCAAATCTCACGAATCCTTAAGACACATTTAGGCAACTGAGATCTTGTACAAAATATCTAATCGAAAAGCATACTGTGATATAAAAGCTTCTTATAACATGCGGAGACTGTTGCTTATTGTTTACATAGTGTCAAATTCTACTAGAAATGTTAAATAGATGTTAAATTGTTAAATAGATGTTCCTATGATGTCAATGAGTTATACACATGATACCAAAACATCCTAAGTAAGACAAATAGGATCACGGCATCAAATGGTAGAACTTTTCAGAAGCTCTTATAGAATTCTTCCTAGGACACACACATGTGTACACACACACACATACACACATCCCCGCTGACCCCAGACAGATGAAATAACTATACTGAAATCTAAGTATGAGTGAGGCTTTGTTTACAGAAAAGGGAGAATTCATAGTCAATTTATTCACCGAAAAGTCCACCCCAAGAGGGATGAAAACACCCGAAAATACACCTCTGGATCTTTCTGCTTGACTTTTTGGTACCTCCACTGTTCAGGGAGTGTATTTTTGGAAACTTAGCTGTCAGAGCCTTACCTGAGTACATGCATAAGGGTGTATTCCAGTGTTACCATTATAGTAATGTGGTTCACGGAATTGGGGTGTTGCAGCATTGCAGTGATGTTAATGCGGCTCATAGAAACTTGAAAGAATCTCAGTAGAACTGTAGAAGTTTAGCAAAAGTAGAAGGACAAGAGGTAAAATCAAATATTCATAATTACTGAACATAGTCACAAATAGGTTCTAGAACATTTCAAACTCCACAAAGGCATTATTTCCTCTTGAAGTCTTTCACCTTTAACCAGGTGCTACTAAATTCTAGAGGCATTAATTACACCTTTTACATATATTTCGAACTCAATCTATTCCACTTTTTCTCTTCATTTTTGTCTCATAGATTCTATCTCTCTTAGACATACTTCTCATTGGGCTATCCACAAACTTCCCCAGGACACACATACTACAGACTAATAGATGTTTAGTTATATTTTTTCTATTTTCTATGGAAATATGGTCATATTTCATATCATATGGCTAAGTTGTACATGAATATGTATTTACACATGCATTCTACATACATGTTATATACAGACCATTCTATATACATGCTTCACTGTATGAAATTTACAGACAATAGTGGGTTTGTGCATAATTTCTTTTGCACATAGAATAAAATTTTGTTTTGTGCGATTGATGAAAGGATTTAGTTATATAAACAATGATGTGTTTTATATATATAAGTGCATGTACCTTTCAGACCTCACATTTTTTTATTTTATTTATTTAGTTATGTGTTTATTTACTTGCCGGATTTAAGGCAAACATTTTGCCTTGGTGCTTTGAAGCTCCCTGCCTACTGTGATGCACTTGATCTTTGCAGTCATTTCCAGCCTTTGCTCATATTTTCACTTTGTGTGTGGTATTTGGACTTGTTTGGCTTTTATTTTAAGAACTGCTTGATATGAGCCTTTAATCTTTTCTGTTAGCTTTATCAACCTACTTTTATCTTCTCTAGTGGAATTTTGATAGAGAAATGCCTCATCTCGGCAATGCTGGGTTTTCAGTTTCAATTAGAGAGCGCTTCCTTTTTATAACCTTGATTGATGCTCGACTTCTCTCACCACTTTGTGCTTTATAGGCATGAAGCTGTGACTGGCCTAGAGTTGATTTTTTAACTTAACGACTTTGGTGCCTAAATATACCAAGTTCATTTATTTATCTATCTATCTATCTATTTATTTATTTGTTGTTTGTTTTGCTTTCTTAAAAGGAAGCTAAGTGGCCTTATTTTTATAACAAGCAGTGGCTAGACCCACCACATTGAACTGTATGGACCTAGCATCTTTTCTCTGTAGGTATTTCTCATCTTTGGTAACTTTTGATAATCTCATTATTGAAAATGAATCCACTATAGTTCTGAAGGGTGTTTTCCAGATGAGATTATATACAAGCAAACATATCACATAGTTTCATAATAAAATTCCTCAAAATGTAGAAAATTAAATGATTTGTTCTTCGTTAATAGTAAAGCCACTGGAGTGTGGCTAATATGACTACTATACTAAATGCTAAGTGCTTATACTATGCTAAGTGCTAAGAGTCAAATGAATTAATCATGTAATTAAAATATCTGAATTTTAGTGACTTACAATGTACTGTAAAATTTGGTCTTATAACCAGTGGTCAGGGCCAGGCATTTCTAGGTTTTTAACTTACTATTCAAGAAACTGAGGTGAAGCTTGCACAGATTTGCAAAATTAGTAATGAAACTTTATCTAAAGTAAAGCAATAGAGAAGATATGAAAACACTACAAGGGAACAGTGGGTGTCTGAGTTAATATACTCCAAAGCTCAAGTTTTAATTGGGAGAAACTTCCTTTTATGGGGCTCAAGAGAAAGAGAGATTTAAATATGAAGGGGAATAGTAAAGGTGATCCTCTGTTTTGATTACTAGATTAGGTAACATAATCACTTTCTGTACCACCTGTGTCTGTCTCTATTGCAACTGATTTAAACCATGCATATGCCAAGTTATGCATAGACATAAGATGGCAAATAGGCAAGTTTACCTGGAGACACAGTTTTATCTTATTTCCCATGCATCCGAAGTGAGTTCGGGGTGGGATAGATGGGCCTTTCTGTGCTTTGTACTTCGATAGAGAGGAAATACATATAAATAGAAATTCTCTGTTTAGTTAGGGATAGGGGCAAAAAGCTGTTGCACTGTTCCTTCCACAAGAGGTGTACAAATATCCATGTGACAACCAGGTGTGTGTGTGAGGGTTTTAGGTGAATGATATGGAGGGGCTATGGGTATACAGTGTGTGGAAGTAAAGAAGAGAGGCTCCCATGTACATTACTAGAAGAGAGGTCCAAGGTTGTTCAGTGATTCCCATGCTTGCCTTCTTCGGTATCTTAAATTTACAGGAAGAACTTCTGTCTGCAAAATTTTCAGTTTTCTTGCAAGAAAACATCATCGTTCAGAGAGTCACTGATTCTCCTAGCTGTGTGGCTTAAGATACAGATATGATCCTGTCTCTTCCTCAGATTAATTCTGATTCAGAGTTTTGGAGGCTCACTTTTCCCAAGGGAATCTCAAGTCTGGAAATGGTTTGAAAGTCCATGTCATTTTTCTTAGTTCAGCTAAATATTCCTAATAGCTCTATCATTATTTCTAAGCTTAAAAATCTTATAAAATGCTGCAGGTATTTATTCTGTATCTTAGTAACAAGACTAAACACATTTTTTATACATTCTAAAACCTCTCCAGAGCACATTTATTACTTTTGAACAGGAAAAGCTGATAGCATTGGCCCTGAAAATATCGCCCCAACTAAAATTCATCTGACAGCCAGGCATTCAATCAGTCCTCTACAGACAGATCTTTAAAACTTATGATGTCTCTGCTGTGCGATAACTGTGCACCTGATCCTGGTTGTTCACACTGTGAGGCAGGATGCTCATCAACCACAGTCTTCTCCCCTTCCCCATCCTCCATCAGGAGAGTCAGGCGACTTTCATCAAACGGAATGCTGAAAGTTCAGGTGAGATTTGCACTTTGGGTTTCATGTGCATTAGCATCTCCCCTCCTTCAGGACTATGGATCAGTTTAGTTAGAAGCTCAGACAAAGGTCATGCCCACAGAAACTGATAGAACTGAATTGTTGGGTGAGCATTTCTAGAGAGATATGATCTTGCATTTGGGGTGGTCACCCCAATAGATGGAGAGCTTTTAGAAGTCTGTTACCAACTCTGGAACTCTGCTCCTTGGTCTTTGTTTGAACAAAGTTACAGTTGAACTCTGAAAACCTTTGAACTCTGAAGACTCTTTGCTTCTGAGTAGAGATGCAGGCTGTCTCCGAGTGAAGATTTTTATTCATGTAATTAGGAAATATCTGTATCTGCTGTGGGGGTGTATACAGGGTCAGCAAACACTTGTGTTGAGCATTTGGATGGAATTTATATAGCTGCACAGTTGCTTGAAGCAGGCCCAAATCATCCAACTGTTTGCTGACACTGAGAAAACCATACCCCTATCACTGGGCAGATGATATAGAAACACAACCTGGTGATTTTATTTTTGTTGTTTGTATGTATATGGTCTCAGAAAGTACCACTTTGTATTGGATGAATAATCAATAGGGAACTCATCCTTGGGAAAATCTAATTTTTTTCTCTCTTAACAATTATTACTTGTTTACTATTCTTTCTCTGGGACAAGAATTTCCCCCTTTTGTTTGAACATATGTATTGATATTTCATTGTTCAGATTTTTTGATACAGTCATTTTCAAGATAGGCAGTCTCACATTACCACCCTATAGAGTATTTTTAGCACTTGTGTGATCTCATGCACTTTAAAACATGACTTGACTATTTTCAATAACCTTGTAAAATGCAGGAAATACTTAAATGGTTGCTACACTGCATTGTTTAAAGAATGATTTTAAGGTAATTAAAGAGTACGTGTGTCCATGTTCTATTGACACATTTTCCCACCAGTATTTGTTGTCTACACAAATTCCTTTTCTCAAGTTACTGTGGGGTAGCTGTACAAGAACATTTAATATACATATTTTATTTAATATATATACACATACACCAAATATATGCTTGTTTGTATATATGTTTCTATTGTAGAAAAGTGGATCATAACTTGACTAATGGCCTCAAGGAAGCTAAAAATGCCTGTAGAATCATTGCTAGCGAATTGGTGATAAAACAGCTATTGATTCAAAATTGAAGCTTGGGAAATATTTCTCCTTGGGAATTTCAAGGATATCAAGACAACCAACAATTAGAGAGTTATTGATAGAGAGAACAATCAAGGAAAGATGCAGGAATTAACCACAGTTGCAATGGTTGGGTCAGTGGCAAAGTGGGTATTTTAGGATGACATAGCAGATTCCACTTCCCTCTCATGGTCATTGGTTCTTACAGGTACTCCTTCTGACTTAAGCTTTAAAAACAATTACCTCATGGGCTGCCCAGAACTTTGCCTTGACATTATGTTACCTGAATTCCCTCCTTGAGAAAAGCAAATGATAAATTCTTAGAAGCTGTTTTTCCCCAAAACGGGAATACAAATAATCTTGTATCTTGTGGCTCAAATTTCAGCTTAATGTCGTGAGATAGGAAAGGAAATTTCAGACAATAAAATGGATATAGTCTTGGCAGATGGGAGTTGTCCATGAGGCAGGAACAGACATAGGCCTTTAAAGGGTTGCCTTGATTTTGCCTTGCTCCTGCTGTTGCTGGTGTCAGAGCTTGAGATATGGGAGACCATTGGGTGGGCCATGAATTAGCACTCCACCTTTCTCCTAGGTTACTAACACCCCAAATTTCTGACAGCAGCTTCCAACCCATTGCCTGAAAGTGAGTAGTCCATCACAGAAAAAAGTAAAATTATCAAAAGCATCTACTTTACAAGGGTAAGAACAACCATCTGTCTGGAACACAAAACAGGAAATCCTAGAAAAGGGAATGGAAGTAATTTTTGTCATTGTTTATGGCATGGTAAATCAAGAGTCACCACATTTCATTGATATGTTATTAAATGTCAAGATACTGCAAGATACAAAAAGCAACCTCTCTGAAGAAATTAAAAATTCCACTAGAAATTGTGTAATTATGACTATCTTCCAATATGCAACTTAGTAGCCTTTATTCTTTGATTTTGGTTTTCTCTGTCCTCAACTTTGAAACCCATCCCAATCATAAATAATGAAAGTAAGAACACTAGCCTTAAATACACACTTTGAATTCAAAGTCAGGAGATCCCGTTGCTTTAAGCATTATCTTTAAGGTACTATAATATTAAATGCACAGAATGAAAGTGCTTACATAGATATTTCTCAGTAAAAGGATGCTTGAAGTACATTCAGAGAGGTAGGAATTTAATGTATAGTAATTTCAGTTAGATATTGCTCTATTTGAGCTTCTTAATGTAATGCACTCAGGTTTTGCTTATGCAGGATCAATAGGTGCTACTCCTATTTTACCATTTTCTCATGCATTTATGGACCATAACAATTATGGCTTTCTCCACATGATCATATTTAAATATAACCAACTTACTGTTTGGGGACTCGCATGTATTATTAAGTGAAAACAAATGCTCTCTTTGGATTTAATGAAATCTATACCCTCAAGTGCCTGGAAAATCATTGCAAATAAGGTAACAAAAAATAAAGGAAAGCACAATTATTAGGTTTAATTCCTAAAATAAAATTAGTGCACCTAAAAGTAATAAATACGGCAACCCATCTTATCAACTTCTTCACCAAGCAAGGCCCCTTGAGTAAGTTAATAAAGGTGGTGTTTTATTCTTCTTTGTGCAGATTTTCTGTTGCTTTACTGTTATTTGAACTCTCACATCACTTAGGTCTTTGGATTGTTGAAGTACCCTCTACATTCTCATGCATGGATTCATAAGATTCCTATTGAAACTTTCTTCATCTTAAGACTTTGAAAGAGGATGTACATCGATAAAGAAATGGTTTTGTGAAGTTTGACGATTAAGAAAGATTCTTGTGATCCATGGGAAAAGTCATTCTTAAGAATTTGGGAGGACCACATTGCTCATATTCTCCCTCCTCCCACTCTTGAACTGAACTTTGGGAGCTCAGCCCAGTGCTCCACTGCGGGTCTCTGCCTCTGTTTCTATCATTTGCTGGAGGAAGGTCCTGTGGTGACATTTAAGATAGTCATTTTTGTTTTGTTTTTCAAGATAGGGTTTCTCTGTGTTGTTTTGGAGCCTGCTCTTGTAGACGAGACTGTCCTCAAACTCTCAGAGATCCACCTGCCTCTGCCTCTGCCTCCTGAGTGCTGGGATTAAAGGTGTGCACCACCACCGCCAGGCCAAACTGACTACAGGGCAAGGGCAGTTCAGGCACGCTTTCCTCTATTGCTTAGGGTCTTAGCTGGGTTAATCCTTGTGGAATCCTGGGAATTTCTCTAGTGCCAAGTTTCTTGCTAGCCCCCAATAATCCCACAATTAAAATACTTCTTTCCTTGCTCCCATCTCTGTCCTTCCTCCATCTCAACTATCCCATTCCCTCAAGTTCTTCCCTCCTCCCCTTCTCCCCTCCTCTTCCCCTTCTACGCTCTCTTCTCCCCAGACCTCCATTCTCCCAATTTTGTCAGGTGACCTTGTCTATTTCTCCTTTCCAGGTAGATCTATGAATATTATATTTAGGGTTTACCTTATTACTTAGCTTCTCTACAATCATAAACTATAGGCTCAATATCTTTTGCTTTACAGCTAGTATCCACTTATAAGTGAGTACGTACGATGTTCATGTTTCTGGGTCTGGGTTTTCTCACTCAGGATGTTTCTTTTCTAGTTCCATTCATTTGTATGAAAATTTCAAGATGTCTCATGGGGAAATCCACTGAAACAGTTTACCTGAGCTAATGGGAGCTCACCAACTCCAACCAGACAGGGAAGGAACAAGCATAGGTCCGAATTAGTCCCTCTGAATGTAGGTGACAGTTATATGGCTGGTGCAGACTACAGAGCCACTGGTGGTGACACCAGAATTTATCCCTACTGCTTGTACTGGCTGTTTTGGAACCCATTCTCTTTGGATGGATACCTTGCTTAGCCTAGATATAGTAGGGAGGTCCTTGGACCTTCCTCAAAGTAATGTGTTTTACCCTCTCTGAAGAGTGGACAGGAACTGGGTAGAGGGGAGGTGGAGGGAATATAGGAGGGGAGGGAGTGGAACTGGGATTGGTATGTAAAATGAAAAAAAAAGATAGTTTAATAGCTTGTTTTCTTTTAAAAGTTACAATAAATTGAATTAAAAAAGAAATATGGGAGGAAATTCATGCAAATGGGGTAGTCCCTTTGCAAAAGAACTAGATGCATGAAATGTTTTCTCTTTGAAGGCACATACTGTCTCCTGCATCAAACTTGTGCCTTCTTCCGTGCAGAGGGAAATGATTCAGAGAAGACGTTTGCATTTTCCACCCAAGTTTTAAAATTTCATTGAATCTCTGTTTGAAGATGACAAAAAGCACCTACATCTATAGCTCCTCTTTGCAAAATTTACATTTAGAGGATTTACATTTACATATCTAGTTAAGCATATTGGTAGGTATATGTGCATCTCTGCATGTGCGCATATCACACCGTTAGCTATACCATAAGGTGCATTCCTTTCTCAAAGATCACATGGATCTTTCTCCAGATTAAACTAGCAAGTGAGGGAAAGTAAATCAAGGAGTGACAGGTTGGAGAGGCAGTTCAGTAGTTAGGAGCACAGTTTGCTTTTGCAAAGGAACCAGATTCATGTTCTAGCATCAACTGCCTGTAATTCTAGTGCCATATGGTCTGATGTTCTCTTCTGGACTCTATGGGTCCTGCTCTCACATATGTACATACCTGTCCCTACACACATATGTACATATCATGAAAAATAAATACTTAAAGGTATAGTAGAAGAAACAAAATTAAAAAGTCCCCTGAATTCCCTTGTATGCATGTGGATTGGAGCAGCAGAAAGGCAGGGGCTGCAAAGTTCAGAGAAGTTCTTCCCAGGAGCAGTGAGTGCATACACGGTTGTAATTCTTGAAAATATGTTCAGTAATTTGATTAGTTTGGAAATATATGAAAGCTTCATTTTTCTGCCACTTAAATAAAATCTTTTTTACATTTTTTATTTTCTATCTTAAATAAAATCTTTAGTTCACCATGTATTCCAGAAAAATAAAAAAAAAAGGTGCTTCAGAGAAACATGCCCTAATGGCTGCAAAAGAATTCCAATCCAATAATAAAATGATTGGCCTAATTCTCTGTTATACTGATGAAGGGTAAAACCCAGAGGAAAGTGAACAGAGAGAGTAGAACAGATGAAAAGTGTCCAGGAATGAGACAGAGCTGTCTACTATTCCTACTTCTTTTAAATATTGTGCTTTTAAGTAGTAAGACAACAGCAGAAAGTTAAAGATATGTAAACAGGGAAAAAGAAGTCAAGCAATCCTTATTTGTAGATGATATAATCCTATGCAAAATAGATTCCAGAAGTTCTAGCAGAAAACTCCTAGAAATTATCAACAATTTCTGCAAAGTGGCAGGATACAAATTCAACCTACAAAAAT
This sequence comes from Myodes glareolus, assembly GCF_982192425.1. Taxonomy (NCBI): domain Eukaryota; kingdom Metazoa; phylum Chordata; class Mammalia; order Rodentia; family Cricetidae; genus Myodes; species Myodes glareolus. The sequence continues at coordinate 40,164,886 of NC_142043.1, forward strand.
CAATATATATATATATATATATATGTATATATATATATATATGTGTGTGTGTGTGTATGTGTGTGTGTGTGTGTGTGTGTACAGCAACGAAAAACATGCAGAGGAAGAGATCATAGACACACTTAATTCACAGTAGCCTCAAGTAAAATAAAATACCAAATAAATAAGTCTAACCCAGAAAGAGAAGGAGGACCTCTAATATGAAACCTTCAAATCTCTGAAGAGACTGGATCACGTTTTCATTTTATTAGACTCCCACCCAGTCCTCAGTGAAGTACGACAGCAGCTTAGACACATTTACACACATAAAGGAACAGCAAAATAAAATTCCAGACAGTGAAGCATGTCTTTGTGTTTAGTCCAGTGAGACTGACCTGAAAAGGCAGGAAGATCAGTTGCTGGTTTTAGAGCATAGCTCTTGTTGGAGTCCTTTCTCAAAGTCCTGTCTTCCTTACTGACATCAAACACACACACAACAACAACAACAACAACAACAACTGACTGTATTATTTAAGAAAAGATCAGTAAAACATTCCCAGAAAAATAATCTCTGAAAATAAAAAAAGAGAAAGAGAAAGAGAGAGAGAGAGAGAGAGAGAGAGAGAGAGAGAGAGAGAGAGAGAATGCAAGTAATCTTAACCTTTGAGAAACTCTCATGTTAGCTCATGTAGGAAGCAACACAGTATTCCCTTCTTTGCTGTCTAAAATAAGAGTCCTGGTTTGCCTTCTATCTCTATGTTACAACATTAGAACCAAAAGGAACTTGGAGCGAAAGGTTGGCTTGCATATTGTCCTCCATCACCAAGAGAAGCCAGGGAAGGAGCTCAAGGCAAGTATATAGAGGCAGGAGATGAAACCAAGAACACAAAATATTTCTGTTTATTGACTGACTTCCTGATTATTCTTGGATACATTTTTTTGTATAGCCTAGTACTACTTTCATAGGGGCTTCACTGCCTACAGTGGGCTGGACCCTCCTCTATCAACCTGTATCATAGTTAGGGTTTTTATTGGTTGAAGAGACACCATGACCATGGCAACTTTTATAAAGGAAAACATTTAATTGGGGTGACTTACAGTTCAGAGGTCTAGATCATTATCATCATTGAAAGACATGGTGGTCTTCCTCTTTAGCCACTGACCTAGGAAGAGAGAGTCCTTCCCATGCCCCAAATGAAAAAAAAGATCACCACACTAAAAGTCCCTCTCTACTACTTATGCATTTCTCTATCCATCACCTGGATTCTCTCTGACTCTCTGTGATTAATTTCTGTTAACTAGTTGCTAGCTCTGTCTCTTGATATTATTCAATTAACACAGTCACAGGGTTCACAATGTGAATAAATACCCCACAACACAGATATGGTGTTGGAGAAGGACTCAAGAGTCCTACACCTTGATCTGCAGGCAACCGGAAGTGAAGTGAGTATCACACTGAGCAAAGCTTGAACAAAAGACATCTCAAAGCCCACCCCCACAGGAATGCACTTCCTCCAACAAAACCAGCCCTACTCCAATGAAACCACACCTCCTAATAGTACCACTTCCTGGGATCTTATGGGGGTCAACAACATTCAAACTACCACACTTGCAATTAGGAAAATGTTCCCACAGACATGCCTATATGCTAATCTAATGAAGGCAAGCCTTAAGTTATGGTTCCTTCATCCCAGCTGTATCAAGTTGATGAACAAGACCAATCATTATAGTCAGTAAATGTAAGTATTCACACTAAGTAAATGACCCTTTTAATTATGAAAGATTTGTTTATTAATTTGAACAAGTTACAAACAGTAATAGTTCTGAAGACTTAATTGTAGCTAAAGAGCAGAATGAAGAGAATTAAACAAAGCAAAACTAAGAATATGGCAGAGAGCTAGAAACTCTTTTTGCTACTGTCAAACTTCCCCCCTCAAGCAATAACTTATTAATTAAATATTCTTATAAACTTTTCTATTAAAAACTTAAAAATAAAAAGAATGCATCACACACTGAAACTAACCAGGCCCAGTCTCTACACCTCAATGACTTCTATACCAGTGATTCTCAACTTGTGGGCTGTGACTCCTTTGGGATCCCATATCAGATATTCTGCATATTGCATATTTATATTACAAGTCATAACAGCAGAAAATTACAGTTGTTAAGTAGCAACACAATAATTTTTTGTTTGAGGATCATCACAACATGAGAAGCTGTACTAAATGATCACAGTATCAGGAATGTTGAGAACCACTATTCTAAGCAGGTAGAGCAGCCATTTTGGAGCTGTGTAGCTTTACGCTGGATTTCACACTTTCATTATTAGACATATTTTTTATGTATTTATTCACTACCCAAAACATGTGACCTTGACAAAGTTACTTAATCTTTCTAAATTGCTGTTTGCCAATAAATGCAGTGGGGTGGGTGATGAAGATGTAAAGAATAGATTTGTTAGGCGGTAAGCTAGAGGACAATCCATGACAGGAGACACCAGGTATGATCACTGCACTGTCACACACATTTCAGTATAAACTGTGCAAAACAGCAAGGTGGTGGAGAAGGAGAGAAACCGTGAAGAGACTCACTTAGCTTTCTAACTTTTCATAGTAGATAAATGACACATTACATATGCCAAGATTTTAGTACGTATAATCTATAAGTTACTCACATATCAGCACACACTACTAGATAGAGCATAATAATTAAAAGTCACTGGACATGGAGAAAGGAAAACTATTCTACCCTAGAGGAAGAAAGTAGAATTGAGCTATTATCCAAAATGGAAGGTGGTTTGTAAGCCTAATCAGTTTGATCTCTCATCCTAAGATGTATGAATGTCAAATAATGTGAGCTTCTTACAAGTTTATTTGTAATTAAGATAAAGAAATTTGTGCTTTAGTGTTTAGGAAGAAGGCCTTAAATGTAGTGTTAAGATACTTACGCTCTAAGGTCGACCTGTGAACACCACAGTCTCAACAAAACCAAAATAAATGAGAATGACTGTATCACAAGCCATAAAGGATGCAGCCATGAAGTGAGAGGAGGCTGGGCTCCTGATACGCTTTTCCTGCTCTGCCTTTTCCCTTAAGTAGAGAGTTACAAAAAGCGGAACATGGCTAGTAATATCAAATACAAGGGTTTTCATTAATAGAATAGGAAAAAAAATCTTACAAATACATTTTAACTAACCTCCCTCAAATGGGCTCAAAATTCGTTTCCATATTCCTTTCAAACGTGCTTCTTGCTTCTCCTTAAAACAGCCAATGAATAATTCATTCATTCATAAATTTGATTAGTGTATAACATTACAGAACCAAATGTAAAATAGGAGGTTACAGAAGAGACAGACACACAAAAGCACCAATCATCTACAAGCATGTTTGAGTCATAGTAAAGGGACAAAATGTTTTACCAGAATACTGATGGGGCAGGCAGCTCCCCAGAAGAAAGATGCTTAAATGCACCCAAGAGCATTAGAAGAACCTATCAGCTTACTGGAGAGCCACAGTTATCCCTGTCACCTAGGAAGTGGCTTACTCATTTAGGATTGAATTTGTTTGAGGTTTTCCAAATCAGGATTTGAATTCACGTCCTGGTTGGTGTGCTTGGGTGAGTTGTAGAGTAATATAAACAAAACCAGAGAAATTGCAGCAATTATAGATGGGCACACATTATTCTTTAGCACTATACAATCGGTAATAATGATGGTGCAATACTATCTAATCATCTGGCGAGCAACTGAGCTTTCATTTGTGCAACAGGAAAGGAAAATGACCTCATCACATGCTTTCATTAGGAGCTCCACTTTATTCTACCAATCAGACAAGGCAAAGAGAGTCACTGTTATCAGTCTACTCCATGCCCTGCATCTATGCTTCATTTTAATAAAGCTATACTTTTCAAAGCCGGTTATGGGAATGTGGTCTCAAACATTACCTAAGTCACCTAGAGAAGGGAGATGAACAAATCCCAATGCTTGACACTAGCAACTAAATCAAACCCTAAAAACTCTGGGGATTGTTTGACGCCAGTGTGATGCTGCTTAATGGCTTTGCTCATTATTGCTTTGGTAGATGGCTCAGGGAAACAGACTGAATAAGGGGATTTCTTTTGAATGCACCGAACTGTGGAAACACGTGTAGGAACAGATAATCCGTGAGATGCTGGCAGATGCTATCTCGTTATCAGATCCTCACTCTGGAGTTAGTACGGCTCATATTCCATCACAAAGTCAGCACATGCCTGCTTTTGCTTACCTTATGCAATTATGAATCCAAAGTAATATGCTTTCTCAAATTTCAGAATAAATGCAAGGACAAAATAAAAGGCCATGCACAAGGCTATAAACTCAGTGCTCGGGTATGAAGACAGATGACTGACTCTCTGGGGCTTGCTGGCCAGCCAAATCAACATCTCCAGGTTTGATGAGAATTCTTGTCTCAAAAAATAAGGTGGAAACAGTTGAGGAAAATACTTGATGTCTAGGACTCCACACTGACTTCACATGTGCGCGCGTGTGCACACACACACACACACACACACACACACCCGCACATGCACAAAGCCCCAAAGCATTAGCTTAATAATATATACACATGAAGGCGTAAGTCACAGACAATCCCACACCAGTTTGGAATTATGATTAATAGTTAATTAACTATCAATTAATTAATTAATTAATGGTTATTTATTCAAAGGGGAAAAAACTTACAGATTACTGTCCCAGACAACAGCCCCTCTGCGCGAACAGGAAAGGAGTGTAGGAGCCTGAAGCGGAGCCGGAAGCCAGAGAGGGAGTGGAGGACAGCCGCTGCTTTTTTTAAAGAGAGAGAGACCACGCCCCAATGGGCTGGTAACTCAGCAGTGATTGGCTGAAGGAGCGGAAGGAGCTCCTGCAGCATACACATATGTGTATATATACATATATGTGTGTGTAGTTTTCTATCAATTTTTACTGAATGATAGACATTGTATTAAGTATATATGCCATATCGTAGATTTATGAATTATATAATGTCCTTGACTCAAACTGCAATCAGTAACAGAAAGAGAAATAATATATCCACAATATGCCTGGCAGGACTTGACCCTAGGAAATCTCAGGTTTTATTTCAGGAAGCAGTACCCCTGAACTAAAGGACGGATTTTAGTTTCCATCAAAGGGCAGTGCAAGGAAGTAGGTACACCATCCCTTGTCCTTTCATGTCTAGGGCATCTCTCTTGCTTTGATGGAACAAACTTTCCGTTTGCTTGTGCCTTTTCTTTGCCTATACTTCTTGATTTACCTGGGTTCACTGTCTTCTCTCTTTGTTCCAAGACCCTCATCCATATAAGAATAATCACATTGTAATCGTCAAGGGCTGGATCTTATTATGAAGGTAGAAAATAGGAGCAATCTGCTTATTGGAAATGTTAGGAAAGGCAGGTTGTCAATAATTTGGAGGATAAATAATTCTAACTGAACACAAGATTAATTTGGGGAATTTTCCTAATGATGACATAAAGTGAAGTGAAGAGCTAAGTGGGGCTGAAAATCAGTTTTCTTTTTTGTAGTTTAACACAAATTACATGTAAGCAAAGATGCTCAGTGTATACCTAAAAAACCGGCTTATTCAACATTATAAAAATAATATCAATATTTACCTTTTGAATTTAAAACTTCATAATGTGAGTCTCAGAATTCCTAAAGTAACCTAGGCCATTTCCCTGGGCTTTCTCAAAAATTAAACTTCACTTAAACTCATAATGTGAAACATTCCCTTTTGGGGGGCTCTGCTATTCGTTAAATAAATGTTTTGAACAACTAAAATTATATATGAGTCTTATAAAAAGCAAATAAACATTTAATTCAGGAAGCACTATTTGGAGTATAACAAAGGTAAAAGAATTATCAGGGGCAAGAACTGTATCTTGGTGAATGGGTAGGTCACGGATGTTACATTTCATCAGAGGATCACAGAATACAAGTCCCATGAAGTCAAATAGAAAGAGAGATGCATGTGTGCAGAACCAAGTATAACGCCCTTGTAACCGAAGCACACTGGGTGGAAGGCAAGAACATCCAAAAAGCCAGAGAATAGTGAGCCTGAACCACAACACAAAAATCAGATTAGAGGCATCCAGGAAAGACACATAGAGATGGTGGAGTTAGATCCATGTTGTTTAATTTCCATTGCTGTGGTAAATGCCATGTCCAGAAGCAAGTTGTGGGAGGGAAGGGTTTTAAATGGCTTCGACTTCTACATCACAGTATACCATTAAGAGAAGTCAGAGTAGAAATTCAAGCAAGAACCTGGAGGCAAGTGCCGAAGCAGACTACTGAGGGATGCTATTTCCTGGCTGTCTATCAATGGTTTGTTCTCATACAACCTAGGACATCTGCCTAGGAATGGCACCTCCCACAGTGGGCTGACCGCTACTCCATCAATCATTACACAAGAAACTGCCCTCTCAGGTTTTTCCACATGCCTACTTGATGGAAGCAATCCCTCAGCTGAGGTTGCCCCTTCCCAGGTGACTAGAATGTGTGCCAAATTGACAAAATCTTAGTCAGCACAGAATGGAAGTGGAGATAGCTTCCTTCTTCTGAAAATAAAATTTCATAAGGAGGGGAAGTGCAGGCTGAAGAACTAGAGGCAACCAAGGATAAAAGGACCAGGATAGAGATAGGGAGGTGAGGGAGGGCCTCCTCTCCCCTCCACAGGCAGTTCCAGATGAGCTTGACTACTGACTACCAAGTGACTTGGAAAAAACCCTTCAAATACTTCTGAGAAGATGCCTAGATCATACTGTCTCCGTCAAAGAGTTGTTTAAAAGATTAAATAAATCCAGACATTTTAGTCTCATCACCAGCTTTCACATAGATGTTTAGGGGGCAGCTTTGTGCTTTCTGATTTCAGGAGCAGTTTCAGAGAAAAGAATGCGTGTTGGGAGGCAGAGAACACAGGGAGAAGGGGGATTAAGAAATGCACAGACTGCTTTTCCTTGTTCGTTGGACCTGGAGAAGGTGAAGGTGTGTGGCTGCTCCCTTGGGAAGAGTCAGTGACTGTGGAACAGGTGGACAGTGGAGGCCCGACCATTCTGGCCAGAAGCCCTGAATCCAGGGGACACCTGCTATACTGCTTTGTGTTCTGCCAGGACAAAATGCTTTGGCAAAGGTGACGAGGTATGGTCCTTGCTGGTGGGAAGCTCTGGTGGCAGGAACCCGAGGCAGCTGATCACAGTGCCCCTGCAGTCGGTAGGCAGGATGGCTGAGGGCATAGACTTAGTTCAATCAGAAGCTTTTATTCAGTCCAGAACTCCAGGGCACAGAACATTGCTGCCCTCAGATAAGGTGAGCTGTCCTGTCTCAATTAACCTAATCTCTCATAGCCATGCCTTGAGATTTTTCTCCTAGGCAAACCTAAGTCTTGTCTAGTTGACAACCAATATTAATAATCACTCGTGACTTCCATCCCCATGCAAAGGAGCCATCCTACAGTTGAGAGATGGCTGGTCAGAGTACCCAGCAGGCATACTCTCAATCTCTGGTCAAATCTGATTCTCTTCACTACCATCACCACCTCCAAAACAAACAAACAAAAACTCCAAAAACTAAATTTGACTTTCTCTGGCTTGAAGTTTTAACAATCTTTACTTTTTGATTTCCCAGCTTCCGGAAAACAGATGACTTCCCATTAAGAGGATTTTCATCTCTATCCTACTTAGGACAACCCTCTGATACTGTCTCCAAGGCATGGGCACCATTGTTTCCACTTCGCATTTGCCCCTACTTTGTGGATCTGCCAACCAGTCGTCCATATAAAGGTTTAAATTAAAATCATCAATGCTCTGAGACTTTGTTGAGATCTCAGGGTCACTTTCTATTAGGCATGACTCTCAGAGAATGGTCCTGGGATCAACAGAAGCACCGGGAAATGCTTTAGGACCATATTCAGGTCTAGAGCTGCAAAGCCAGACATTTTAGACATGGAGAAGAGCCCTTGGTCTCTCTACAAACCTGTCAAAAGACTCACCTGAAATTCAAGGTACAAATCACTGCTAGAGGAGAAGAAACAACAGGAGAATACTAAAAGAGCAGGAAAAAAAATTCCGTTCTATTCACATCACTGGTACTCCAACCTTTCCAACCAAAGGTCAACAAACAAACAAACAAACAAAAACATACACACATTACAGATCCCACTTATAATGGAAAATCAGAGAAAGTTTTCAAGGTTATTCCAAGTTTTGTCAAGAGCCTCTAGTCTTGATATTTTGTATTTTGTTTTCTAAAGATTCCAAGATGTTTGTTCTCCCCTGTGCTTTGGGCTTATAGCCCAGGCTGTCTCTTCTCCTGAACAGAATTCAGTTGCCCTATTGGGATTTACTGGACGACATTCTTACTTTTGCTTAGCAAATGGATCTTTGCTTGTGGCTTGAGTTTCTGGAGATGTGTGTCTCGGTCTGACCTGAAATATTCTGTCACCATGGGAATTAGCAAACGATTTATGCTGTCATTAAGAATCTTATGAGTAACTCTTCAGTCGGGCTGAATCAGACTGGTGATTCTGGCCCCTGTTAGCTTTGCACCTTGCAAATAGAAGGGATTTAGCAAAGAAGCAGGGATGCTGCAAGAGGAAGAAAGGGAAGGGAGACCAGAGCCAGAGGTGAAGACTGGCTGAGTCAGAAATCCCTGGGCCTTGCTGGGAGGCAGTAGGTGAAATGGATGGAAGTTTGTGTACCTCTTGGATTAGTCAGATCACCCATTATTAATTCTGGCAATGCCTTTATTCCCGTTCTTCCATCTGTCAACATATACCCCCTTCTATTCTCTGCTCTTTGTTTCTCTTCTCTTTGAACTCCTCTTTCTGCAAGCCTTACACTACCTAAACTACTTCATGCCTTCAATGTAGAAAGTACAACAACTATCCTTGAAGCATCTCCTCTGCATTAACCAAGCCACTTAGTTCCTCATTCACATCTTTATTCCATTTACCTCCTCGTTAGAAAATAGCGCATGCTTTTAGATTGGCTTTTTAAAGTTTTTTTTTTTCTAAGAGACCTTTAAAATGCTCACAAGGAAACAGTCCATTTTCTTTTACGTTTCTGATGTTGCTCAGGTAAGGTTTATAAATACCTGTAAAGAGGATGGATGGGAAAGAATGTCTTTATAAGACTGAGAAGGAATCCATTTCAAAGCTAGTGCATAAGCAGAATATTTTTTAAATTTATATTTCTAAATTGAAATGTGTTTACACCCACTCACCTGAAGAGGATACAAGAAGGAAAACAAACAAAGAAGGGGGACATAGAGGCAGTGGAAGTTATTTGTTACCACACCCTAAAGTTCTACCCAGAAACGCTAAGACACAACTGCACAGAAGCAGACTTTAAATCAATTTCATAATGAGAACTGAATGTAGCATGTGTTTTTCTCTTTATCACAGTTACTTGGTGATTTAGCTTTCTTGATTTCTAGAGTTTTAGAGTCATACCTATAGACCTCAACTTTCATCAATGAGAGGACCTTAAATACAGTGATTTATAAGAAATGGTAGCTTTTCAATCTCAGCAAGATCTCTCTCTCTCTTTCTCTCTCTTCTTTTTAAAGTAGAAGTCCCTGCACTGGTTAGCCTGAACTCTCTGTGAAGACAAGGCTGTACTCCATCTCAGAGGTCCCCCTTCTTCTACCTCCTTAGTGTCAGGATCAAAGACATGTGATACCATATATGACTTTTAAGTTTTAATGAATAAATTATTTAGACAAATTGACTCTTTGACTATCCCTCTCTGATTATAAAATTGTTTCAAGACATTGGGGGCACTAACCTGATATTCAAATAAGTCTTAGACTACAGTGATACAATCATGCTAAAAGTCTAAATATCCATGTTCTGCAATTTTCATGGTGTTAATTTAAGCATTTTGGGTAAGAAATGCTCAATTTATATTTGTTAAATATAGATAGACCTGACAGTTGTTTTTCTAGTAGATCCTAAGATATATTGTTATATATCATGACATAGGTAGAATTATGTCACCGGTCAGTTTCCAATATGCTCATTCCTCTTTTGACATCATGTGCTGTGAAATAAAATAATATTAATTTAAAGTCCATATGACTATAGAGGCATTAATGCCAGAAAAAAATCATAATTATTCATGTCACCTGGTGATTTCCATTGTACATTTAAACCCAGGCAATGTAGCAGGTGGTCTACTTTGTCAGTTCCCATTGCTGTCACTTTGTCCTCTGGCTTCACAAGGAGTCAATCAAGGTCAAATGCACTTACATCCTAATTCTGAATGCTGCTTCATTATCATATATACAGAGAATGGCATAGTGCAAGAACAATGGCCAGTCTTCTGCATGTATTTTAATTTTCTCAGCCTTCGGTTCTCCCAGGAGTGTATTTTTCAGCTAGTGCTGCATTATTATTTAAAGATGATTATAATCACAATGTTGTATACACACATGATTATTACAGATTGATGCTCCAAACATTTCAGTTGTTACCACAACTTGATGCTGCTGGTATGACAAGGTGCTATAAAAATGTGCTGGTAATACCTCTGAATGACCTCAATAACATGTATGTTTATTTGTGTGTATATGTGAATTGAGGAAGAGGCATGTTATTGAATACTTGACTCTATTCATAGGGATACAATGGTCTTGCAGTAAATTGAGACACTCAGGGGAGCAATTTGAAAGAAGTGCTTAAGACTAAATACCGCAGGGTCTAACTCAGCTGCATTACTGACTAACAGATCATTGATGCAGTAGTTCACAATGAAGCATGCCAGTGAGATGTACTAGGTAACTGTTCAATTAGCAAATCATGAAGAAACCCTAGTCAATGAGCAAGGATGGATAAACACATACTCTCCTCCATTTTGTTCTTTTTAGTATCTTCAAGCTATTTCCAAATATCATATGTAAATGACAAACAGATAAGAAAATAAATAACTTTTTCTTTGGAAAATTTACTCATTATTTCATGACTTATAAATCTTATGGAGATATGCTTAGGTGTGCATGTATCTGTTGTCTTTGTATGGTGTGTGTGCGTTTGTGTGTGTGTGGTGTGTTTGGTGTACACTACATAACAGTGCCACTAGTTTTGATCAAAGAAAAGCAAAGCTATTATGACTAACCAGAAATTTACCTCCTTAGCATTTCATTCCTTAAAGCAATATCATGACTCTTGTACTAAACTGTTCAATATTTTTAACATTTCCACTAGTATTCTTTGATGAGTAGGTGTGCCCACATAAAATAGGTGGTGTAGTTTTTGCAATGTCCATAACTTACAGCAACGTTTTGATCAAAGAAGTAACTACTACACATATCAAATTTCATTCCAATGGTATCATCTGCTGGTTTTGGCTGAATTCTTTGGTCATATTTGAAACCCTGGATTATTACATCTCGAAGGATTCATTGACTGAATGATCCCAGATGAATGAAAAATATATGCTTATCTCAAAGGAAAGGCATGATTGCCGTGACATAGGCCAGAACACAACAGATGTTTAAATGAGAGGTCTGTTACATATGCTCCCAAATCTCATATATAATATATATATTTATGTGTGTGTGTGTATATACATATATACATATATATATATATATATATATATATAGTGGTCTAACAATTAAAAATATACAGTGAGGTGGGATCGCAAGCTTCAGATTGTTTACAAGTCTACTTTATTGATTATAACTATGTTCATCAAAACACAGTTAAAAAAAATCTATCAAAGAAGGAAGAAATAGGCAGGCTTCCTAATGCTAAAATGTTATCAATAATTTCTCTAGTAATTAAAATGTGTGCTGAGATAATATAGAGTGATAAAATGGCAACCTTAAGAAGAGCAGCATGGTTAATATTTAAGTGATATTGAGAACCATATTTATTTAGGTGGGATGTCTGCAGCCCATAGTGGAAGACAGGGACACATCTGCAAATAACTTAACGCAAGTACAGTCAAAGTCAGCAATACTGCAGCTTTATTGCTGCCTCTATAGCACTCCCAGGCAAGTATACAGCATCTGCTGTCAGGGGGAGAAATCTGGCCACCTGGGAGAAATTTCCCTCTGAAAGAAGTCCTGGAGAAAAAAGAGGTAGTCAGTATACACAGATATGTTAGGACTAATAGAATATTAAAGTTCATAGGTCAGATAGGTACCATTTGGCTCAGTGAGTTTGGTGAAATTGATCTAATGGCTCTCAAATAAAATCCCACCTTATAGTTTAAAAATTAACCTTCACATTTTGCCAAGAAAGCATCGTAAAATCGAATGAAATAAAACTGAAGACCTATTTTTTTTAAATTCATGTTGCGAATATCGAGGTGCTATTTGTAAATTCTTTTAAACTAGCTTCGTTATTTATTTTTGTGGCACAGTAAAGGATGGGTTTATAAGTTGTGCGACAGAGTGTGCAGTGTGCAGGGGAACATTTCCTCACCATCTGTATCTATGGGGTCCCCACGGCCTCTCATCTCTGATGTGAGCTTCCTTTCCCCTCTCATGGACAGGAGCTTACCTTTCGCCTTTTCTCCAATGCAGCTGTGTGAAACATGGAGCAAGAAGGATTTTTTTCCCTAAACTTATATAACCTTTCCAGAATGTTTCTAAAGAAGTACTTCACGTGCCCTGTGGGGAAAAAAAATCACAAACCCCACTATAGTAACTATTGATGCAATGGCCTGTTTCAAAGAATACACGTGGATATAGGTGCTCCACAAACACTCTTTTGACTGATCTAACAGCCAGGTTATAAATAAATAAGGAGCCCGAGCTGCCGGCTAATTTTTGTTCACCTCTGGGTAAGCATCGGTCGGGTATTTCTGGCTGTCTTCCTTCTGAGGTTGAAAGGTGATTCTGCGGGCAATGATTCTCGGTGCAGATAAATACAGCTGAAGAGACTGATACGTGACCTTTACTTTCCAAACCAAGAGCGTGTGTAATCTACCCACCATTAATGCAGTTAATGCCCGCATCCATATGCAGGAGAGACACTGGCTCCCCTTAGCCCTGGCCCTGGGTCTAAATGTTGCCGTGAATGCTGAGCCAACAATCCGCAAACGCTCTGAACGGTCACAGAGATCGGTCCCGGACTTCCCTCACAAACATGCAGCGTGAGAACTTGCCTCGACAACCCTTTCTTCATGGGTTTGGACAAACAGCATTTCAAGCAATGCTTTTGTTCTTTCGAATGATAATGTTCCTGCCAATGCTTATCAATTATTGACCACGTTTATTATATTCTTAGAAATACTGTGACAATGAGCGGTGTTGCTAACTTATGACATCCCTTTCATTATGAATGACTGAATGGTTTCCACACATTTTAAACTCCAGATCAGGAGGTGGGGAAAGGGATTGGGAAAAGAAAGACAAACCTCCGACCAATTTCACCTCACTAACGACTTAATTGGCATCACCCCTGGGGTGAAATGTCCTAACACCCCACAACCTTTTATGACAGGAAGTGAAAATTCCATATCCAATTGGAGCTACAGCGATAATTTAGGGAGGCAGAATGTAATTATCCAATTAGGAATTTAGCCAGAACAGAAAGGTTAATCCCCCTTAGTCCTTTGAAAAGAGCCCATGGGATCTTTAATGACGACAAGGGGTCAGGACCTGTGTTTTACAACTCTAGCCAAAAAATTATTCAGACTTCTAGCTCACTTTCTGGAAAAACAGGAGGGTTGGGGGAGGGTTCAAATGCACCAAACTTAGGGAGTTCTCCCATATCAGAACTGATTAAAATTTGCACATTTCCTGTAGTCCCTACTCTAGGTTAGAAAGCCACAATGTGAAAATTGTCTGGGTTTCAAAATCAAGTTCAGGGCTTGGCTCATGAAGATCGTGGCATGCTTTCCTGCACATGAGACAGAGAACGGCAGACCTGGATGCTGACTCAGGGGTTTGGAATGCGCCATTGATGCCTGGCTGGCCTCCAACTCCAAGCTTAAGATCTGCCAACTTGGCAGGCTGGGGAATTTGCTGTGGCAATTTTTCAAAATGTGAAGACTCCGTCCAAGGAGAGATTGTTTCTACATTTTAACTACCCGGACAAGTGACAAGGTCCCCCCTGACAAAGAATCTGGTCTAAGACAGAAGAGCTGTACTCAAAGGAGAATTGACGACATATTTGCAAGACCCTCTTATACAAATAACATCCCTTTTGGGCATTCATTTCAAAATTCTGGCCTGAGGAAATATGAATTACAAATTTTCCTCTGGAAAACACAGAACACAGACTCGCTGAATGCAACAAAGATTCACAGGTTTTCCTATCAAGAAAGAGTTATGTCATGGGTATTTTAGAAGCGAAACATGGTTTTCCTTTGGAGACTAGCCAATACAAAATCATCCAGCAGAGGTTTCTTTTTGAAATTTCAAAGCCAGTACTGAGAGGGGGTAAAGAGAGGGAGATCTACAAGTAAACAAGCGCAGCTTTGCCACAAACACTTTGACAAAAGTTGTACAAGGTCCTTAGATACTGCTTATTTCCCAAGGCTTCCTTTGTATCCCAGTGCCACATGAAACAATTTTTCATAACATTCTGAAGATGTATACGAAATAACTTGGGCAATGTGTCAGAGAAGATATTAGAGGATTTAGTTAGCTTTAGTGAATCAATAGAAATTACCACCATATTCAATACAGGAAGGTCAGATTTATTAATATGTCAAATTAAAATTAATATTAAATTTTTATTAAAAATGCACCAAGCTCTGCCTTCATGAGAATACCTAAACATTTATGTAATATAAAACATAATATAGATATTTTAGCAGTTTGGACATAGTTTTGCTTTCCATAAAACTTTCCAGAAGACATTTTGTGTTGCAGAATTTCAGAAGCCCAATTCCTTCTCTAGGAAACCGATACAAAAAATATCACTTATACAGGGAAAGGCAAGTTGGTATTCTTCATATAAAAGTACATGTTACATGAGGGCCGGCTTGTTGGGGTATCTGTCCTGCCCAGTACCCCACAGCAGGCAGGCCCCAAAGAAAATCACACACAGGACTCCATAAGGTTATAAACTGATTGGCCCATTAGGTCAGGCTTCTTGTTAACTCTTATAACTTATGTTACCCCATTATCTTTATCTATGTTAGCCACATGGGCTCAGTACCTTTCTCAGTGTGACAGCTTTCATGTTGCCTCTTCGTTGGTCTGCGCAGGAATGGCGGAGGGACTTCTCTGCTTCCCAGAATTCTCCTGTTCTCAATGCATCACCTCTACTTCCTGTCTGGTTTTCCCGCCTATACTGCCTGCCTGGCCAATCAGCGTTTTATTAAAATATTATTGACAGAATACAGACAATTCTCCCGCATCAAGTACATATTATAATGATTGCATTTTTATCAAGAGCAACACGATACAATTATCAATTGAATAATATGCAATAAACAACTTGAAATGCCCAGGAAAGTTGAAACTAATGTTAGAACAATCTTGTTTACTCTTAACATATTTAATTTTTGTCAGTTCTATTAATATATGAAAAGACAGAAATCTAAATTCCATGTATGCATGATGGTCAATTTTTATTTTTTGTTTTGTTTCTGTGGGTAAAAATTAAAAAACAATAGATCATTATCTACAGTTCTCCATTCGGGAAGAAGACTGTCTAAGGTAACTTATGACCTGTGGCTAAATTAAACATTTATTAATTCATTTGAATAACAGGAAAAATGATAAAATTAAACTGTGATTTCCAAGATAGATGATTAAATATAAAGACTTTTATTATTGTTTGTAGATGCTAAGATGAATGGATTTGGAGGCAACTGTCATTAAATACACAGACCGTGCACAGCTACAGAGAGGCGCCAAGCAGCATCTTGCAGAGATGATGGGAAAGAGGCAGGGAGTGAAGGGACATTGGCAGAGAGAGACTCTGTAAGCTTTTTTCACGATGGACTTGCCAGTGCAGACCAAGAAGGCTAAGGATTGGCAGAGTAAATAATTTTGCCCACTTCTGGCAGCAATAATTACACCCACTTTTCAGGACACTGAAAGCTCAGGCCAAAGTCTAGGAGGCCAGTAAAGGGGAGGAAGCTGGCCTGCGAACTCTGGATTGGTTGGCTTGAATTTGGAAGGGACACTCACAGGCCTGCCATGTGCTAATTTCTAAACATTGAGCAGCCCTGAATAAAGCAGTCTTTCCAGAGTTTGCAAGGCTCCAGATCTCAGAGACTCAGCCACACAGAAGATTTGAATACCCTAGTTGACATAATGTGCTTTTACATTTTGTTTTAAGATCTGTTTGGAAATCAAAAAGCTTTTAGTTTGATCAAAACAAGCACTCATTTTTCTTTAAGTCTACTCACTTTTGATTAACGTCACCACCGCTATAAATACTTGTTTAACATCTGCTTGTTTAGGACAGTAACTCCTTCCTTCGAGACTCTATCTTGAACTAAACACAATATTCTTTTTCTGCATGTTGTGTAAATCTAAAGTCAAATCCTACATTTTACTCTCATTCAATTAGTAATCATTCTTAATTCACAATCCCATGCTCATTTGTTCATTTAAAAAAAATATTTGATCTGTTTTTTAAGTTTTGGTTTTTTTTTTTATTTGCATGTGTCTGCATGCGTATTTGTACACAGTGTGTGGGTCTCCACAGAGGCCAGAAGAGGGCAAGGATGCTAGATCTTCTAGAACTGAAGTTCCATGAGGTTT
This sequence comes from Myodes glareolus, assembly GCF_982192425.1. NCBI lineage: Eukaryota > Metazoa > Chordata > Mammalia > Rodentia > Cricetidae > Myodes > Myodes glareolus. The sequence continues at coordinate 40,181,573 of NC_142043.1, forward strand.
TAAGTTACCATACTTCAGTGCTGGGTACTGAACCCAGATCCTATGGAACTACTTGGTTTTTAGGTGGTGAACCCTATCTCCAGCCTAGAGTCTTTGCTCTATTAATTGAAAGATTAAATGTGAGCCCTGTATCATGCCCAGAGCAAAAACCCACTTCACGAATAGAACTTCTCATTCTAAATATCTTTTACAAACAGACATACTGGAGCCACAGAGTCTGACTAGTCATCAGGACACTTCTTTCTTTTAAAGTATACATTTTGCTTATCCTTATTCATTGCACTATAGTTTCCTAGAATTATACCAATCACTTTTATAAGAACACTGTACTGTATCAGATATCATGAAAGTTCTATGAGAAATATATGGTAATTGCTATAATGCCACCATGCTTTCTATCTAAATCAAGGGTTAGTAAATGCTGGATAGACATAGAAATTGGAATTCATAGGAAGGGAACTCATGAGAACTCAAAAAAAAATGTGTCGAAGCTCAAAGTTGCTGTGTAGAAGCTCACAGTCACTGTGTATAAGCTCACAGTCACTATGTAGAAGCTCACAGTCACTGTGTAAGACGATTTAGAATGGAATGACATCCACCTTCCTGAGCATTCATTCTTCAGCTGTATTGTATTTAATATGAAGCATCAAACACTTAGCAGTTGTTTGTAGATAATATTATTTTTACTTTCTATCATTTAAATCATCAAGTTATTTAAAAATTTATCTGTTTTATTTTTGAGATTATAAAATAATTTAAAATAATTATATAATTTTCCCCTTATATTTACTCTCATGTACTCTACTCTTTCCTGCACTCTCTCTTTCAAATGTATGGTTATATATGGTTATATTATATATATTATATATAATATATATAATATAACCATATATATATAACCATATATACACACATATATATACATACATAAATATACAAAATGTTTCATGTATGTATATGTGTTTAGGGATGACTATTGGTATTGGTCAACAAATTGGTATGTTTTTCCCTCAGGAAGACTATTTTTTTCTAATATCAGGGTTTTTTAGTTGCCTGTAGTTCTTTCAATGTGTTGAGGCTTCCTGAATTTTTTCTCTTTCATGTTATCTTGCCTAATGATATTGCCTTGCTCTGGTCATGTTTAGGAAGCCATTTTGATACGACATTTTTGGTGTAGCTCCTGTGACATATCTAGGAAAACAAATATTCATTGCTATTTTTGTATGACTCAGAATCTCCTATGGAATGATCCCTGAGCCTGAGGGGCAAGTGTTTGCAGTAGGTGTATCAGTTGGAACTGGACTCCACAACTATGCATTTCAAATTGTTTGGGTTTTCTGTAATGTTCATCTTCTGCAAAGAGAAATTCTTTTGCTAATAGGTCAGAATTACACTTATTTGTGGGTATAACTATACATATTTAGGATATAAAAGGGATTATAATGGCTTCGTTTAGGAGCTATTGTGGCTCTACCTCCAAGATCCATGAGTTCACTGTTTTGAGATAGTTATCTCTGTTTCCAGTATCAGATATGATTTCCATCTTCTTGGGTAGGCCTTAAGACCAGCCAGAGAACTATTGGTTACCACTAAGATATGTATGCCATTGTTACAATTAACAAGTGGGATTTTGTAGAACTGACAAGCATCTGTATAGCTAAAAAATATGTTCCACATGTTAAAGTGAAAATCCACAGCATAGGAGAGAATCTTTGCCAGCTATCCATCTGACAGAGGACTAATATCCAGAATATACAGAGAATGCAAAAGGCAAAGAGTTAAACAATCAAAATCATCCCTTTCAGAAATGGGCTATGGACTAGAACAGACAGTTCTCAAAAGAAGAAATGAAAAGGTTAACTAATATCTCAGAAAATGTTCATTGTCCCAAGCAATTTGAGAAATGCAAATCAAAAAACTTTATCCCAGTAAGAATGGTGAAGATAAATAAAAAACTGGCATCAGGTGTTAGAGAGGATGTGGGGAAAGAGAACCCTTTTGCAAGCCAGTTCAGACACAATAGAAAAAGTGTGGTTGAAGGAGGAGGCTGCTTGTTTGTCCCAGCTGCCCAGAACCAAAATAACCACACAGAAACTGTATTAATTCAAACGCTGCTTGGCTCAGTAGCTCTAGCTTCTTATTGGCTAACTCCTATATTAATTTAAACCATTTCTATTTATCTGTATATCACCATGTGGCAGTGGCTTACCAGCAAGGATTCTGCATGTCTGACTCTGGCAGCTCCATGACATCTCTCTAACTCTGCCTTCTTCCTCCCAACATTCAGACCAGTCCTTTGTGCCTACCGAAGTTCTTCCCTATCAACAGGCCAAGGCACTTTCTTTATTCGTAATGGTAATCACAGCACACAGAGGAGAGGGGACTCCACCATCACCTCCCCTTTTCTGTTTTAATAAAGAAGGTTTTAACTTTAACATAGTAAAATTACATATAACAGGTATCAAACAAAAATTACAGTTGTAATATTTATATATAGTGTGTCTTATCGTAATTATGAAAAACTAAATCTATAACAATCTATCTATTCTTGAACTCCCTCAAAGACTCCAGAAGGATATAAACCAATGAATGAACAATGAAAATGTGGTACCTAGATGCTTTGAAATACTCTCAGCTGTAAAGAAATCATGAAGATTTGGGGTAAGTGGATGGAATTAGAAAAGATTATATTCAATGAGGTAGCCTTGGTGCAGAAAGACAAATATCTCACCTGAAGTTCCAAGCTTCAAAACTTGTGATGTGAGTGTATAAACTAAGTAATTTCAGAAATAAGGAAAGCAAAAAACAAAAAAAAAACATAAAACAAAAACAAAAAACAGACCATTTAGGGAAGCAGGGAGCAGTGTGGAGGGAAATGGCTGGGTACAAGTGATCTGAAAGGGGAATTCTAGAGCAAGGGTAGCTTTAATTAGAAAGTTAGGAGAGAGATAAATACAGAAAAAGGGAACTACATATAAAAAAATAGTAAGTATGTTTTAAATAGTCACAAAAATTGTACTATTAACTATCTACTAAAAGTTCTAAAAATATATTTAAGCCCAACAAAAACCCAACACCAGGCTGGCATGAAAAATCCTATTTTAAATTGTTCCTTAGGATTATCTGAGACTTCTGCTATTTGCTAATTGTGCTTGTTACAACCCCAGAAGTGGAAGGTAAGTCCATACTGTTAAAACCATCATGTACTGAGGACACAGGATCCAGAATACCTGAGATAAATCCTCCCTGAGTACTAGTCTTCATAGCATTAGAAGACATTGTGCAAGCTTCCAAACAAATAAAGAAAGCAACCGAAACCTTCCCGGGTATGGAATCTGTGACCCACGCTAAAGTCATTTTTACAGTAATAAAGGAGATCAAGATTATAAAGAAAGGTTATGGTTCTATTTGGGAGGTAATGGCAATATGATCAATATATTTTACGTGGAGAGTCTAGATACTCAGAGCAGAATCCTCTTCCTGCTGCCATCTTTTGTCTCCCGCATTTCACATAGGACAAAAACCCTTTGTTCTACATGAGCTCAAATCACACAGTGATTTCCCATGACTTTACTTTCCCCTCCCCTAACTACTTCCATTTATGTTATTATTAAATTTTATTTCTGTATGTTGATTTTTTTTATCAAGACTATTTTGGAACTATTTCTACTTTCCAAGTAATTCAGACAGAGAGCTGTGTGACTTAGAGTGCTATGAAAACATAGTGGTTTCTCTCTGACTTTATTCACTGCCAGCATTATAGCAAGGATAGCTGCAAAACTTGAACCCAAGACTTCAGATGTTGCTCAGTAGAGCTGTATGGTCTGCGAAGGCAGTGCTGACTTGCAATGCTCCCTTCCACCCCAAGAGGAAGAAGAAAATCACCTTGTGCAATGGTAGAGATGCAAACAAAAGCTCAAGGCTTCCACAGGCTACTTAAGTAAAAGTGGCTAAAGAACAGATCATTCTGACTCTTGCATTTGGAAAAAATACATTTTAAGAAACTACTGAAATTTGGGAGGATTTTCTTTACTTACATAAGCATGGCTACTAAAATTAAATTAGTTTTTATTCTGTTCACATGCCTAGAGTGCTTAATCTCTGCAGTTTAATTGTTATTAATGATTGAGCCAAAATTCAGTTGAATGTGTTGAATTTAATAGGTGTGTTTTATATATATTATTATATTTTATATATTCAACTCTAAGTTTAATGTATAACAGTTAACTAATTAAATTAGTCTCTAAAAATAAATGCAGTATTTTCCATTACTTAGTATGTTTTATACATGCATTTTCAAGAGAATATATCAATGAGATTTTACTTCAAATATATAAAGTAGACAAAAAAATACATTCTTTATGAAATTCTTGGCCTGTATTAGAACATACTTGGTATTCACTAGACGAAAGTTTTTAATTTTTCTATTCTTATGGTGAAATGAAATTAGATATTTGAAACTTTGCAGATTAACACCCCTGGTACTGATGAACTTCATGTATGCTAGAGAAAGAGGATAGACCACATCACAACTGTGGAGGGCTTCGTTTTCCTAAGAGATGGTGAAATTAACAGCCAAAGTCCCAAGTTCCTGATTTTATTTGTTACCAATGTTTCACCATCAATCCCAATTCTTTCCTGAGCATAAAATGATGGCGACTTTAATTTTCTCTTGTGTCAGTTTTGATCTGTTGCCTTGTCTGCGGTTCTTGGAGAAAGGAACCACACAGCTGTGCAGGTATGTTACAGTTAGAGTATCCTCTTGAGTCTGACTTTGAGTGAAAATTTACTGTTGTTTTCACTCCTGGACCTATGTATGGAGTTATGGTATCAAGTCTACTTAACAAAACACCTTTTTCCTCTGAACTGGCAATTGAATCTAATGATTTACCCATGAAAAACAAGAGCACTATCTCCAAACTATATCCCAGACCCTTTTATTTTTTTATTTTCAGACAGAGTCTAGCTAAGTTACCTAGGATGGCCTGGAATTCGCAATCCTCCTGTCTCAGCCTCTCAAAAATTCAAAAGCTGTGTTACAAGGACTGGATTCAAACTCTCATAATTATATATAATTTTATTTCATTTTATGTATGCTTGTGTTTGCCTGGATATAGGAAAGTACACAATTAGTATACAAGAGCCTTCAGAGCATCAGATTCTCTAGGACTGGAGTTGCAGGAGGTTGTGAGCTACAATGTAGGTGTCGAAAATCTAATACAGTTCCTCGGCAAGAGCAGAAGAGCCATTATCTCTCTTACCCACTGAGTCATACCTCCAGTCACTTTTTTAACTGTAACACTTACCATTCCTATCTTCAGATGTAAGGGTGGATGGTTTCAGTTTTTCACATGTATCAGCATATACACCTCTTGCTTAATTCCAACAATATAAGTGCTAACTTGTACTATATTTATAATCTTTGTCATATTTATTTTCATAAAAAATAAGGCTTGAGGTTTATAACATTTTGTTATTAGGTTCAGATTATTTGCATAGTCACTTTTTTATTTCTTTTACTTGCCAAATTTCCAAACACTTAAAATTCCTATTGATTTTTGTTTATTTCCCCATGGATTTTTTTTAATATTCAGAAACCATAATCTGTATTTTCTTAATCTTGGGATTTGGTGAGCTTTGCACTCTGGCTCATTAAACCCCCAGTTTCACAAATGTATTGTGATCTCTACCACTTGCATAGAATTCTATGTTAGTTGATTAGCCCCAGATCTATAACCACATTTTAAAATCCACATTGTCAGTGATGTCTGCAATTTTAGAGAGATGTTAATTTCTCATGATGCTCTTCAGTTTGTTTTTCATATGTAAACTTCTGATTTACCTGTTTATTTACAGTTTCCAAACTCTTTATATTTACTTAGATACTTGCAGTTTCTGTGATTAAGTGACCTTCCCTATGCCTTGTGTGTTTCAAACCACAGTGAAGCTTGGTGCAAGCACACAGCAGTGCAGATTCCCTCCTTCCGGTGACTGCCACCACTGTACTGCCAGACATCTGGTGGCTCCCGATTCTAAAGAGAGAGACAGGTTTACAATTGTCAGGGAGTTTTTTTTAAAGTCCACTGGACCAATCCTTATGTTTTGTCTGTTATTTACTTAACAGAATAACCGATGTGTCTTGGATTTTACTGCCATATTTTCATACAGTTCCATTTCCATGGCATTATATTTTTTCTTGCTGACACATTTTATTGTTGCTCCACATTCTTCTTATTCATTTGCTAGTATTGGTAGTAGCCACATGTGACTTTCTTTCCGTGGTTAATTTCCCTGGACCATATTACATATGCATCAATATTTACAAAAGCTTGTTATAAATTGGCAGCGTCACCATTTAGGTTTTAGAGAGTTATCTCTAATCAGTTACTGTTAAAGGTTCAATTCCTGGTATCTGTGCCATATGTATTTAATAACATTGATCGAGATTGCTTTAGTCTTTCTTCAGACGTCTATTCACACCTTTCCTCCCTTCTTTTTCTCTGTTAGTGAAAATAAATTGATGCTTATTTTTCTTCAGCATAAGACATGATGCTGCCGGATGATATCTGGGGTTCCTCTTGGCATTCTCTACTCCACTGGAAACACTCTGTCACGCTTCTCTTGCTGTGCTTTTGTGATTTATCTCTTATTTGCACTAATTTGAGTTGTACTTGAATACTTGGTGTGTTTTCTGTTATTGACTTGCACCCTTAGAAGCTAGTGTGCTTAGAGATCACGTTCACCTTAGCCTTCCAGTCCCTGTTTTCTATACTGACAGCTGTATTTCTTTTGTTTTTGTTGTTGTTTTTACAGTTTCATACTTCCTAATGTTTATAAATTTGAACCTTGAAAATTTCATTGTTTCAAAAATTGCTTTTTCATTCTATCCTCAAGGACCTCTACCCTAACTGTATGCTTAGAATACACTTTATTTTTTCTCCTACTGGCATTTTGGATATGATGTCTAACCTGCTTACCCTCTGACTCTCACTTCAATATCTGCTATTCCATCTGTACATTATTTCTTAGTTCATGCATTTGACTTTTAGTTGTAGAATTTATTTATATTTATTTACACAGCTAATATTTAGAAAAAAATAAGTTTTCAGTCATTTATTTTACATATTAACTTTAGTTATCCAAAGGCCTCTAAACTTTTTCTGTATTTCTGAATTGAACTGTGTCCATTCAACTTCTTGTTATTTTCCTGAGTGCATCATGACTTTATTGTTCTACTTTTGCTTGTCTATATGTGTTCTCTAGAATTTCTTGTTATGTGGTTGTTTGCACTAGACTCATCCCTAGCTTAGTCTGTGGGTCAAGCTGACCTTGAAGAGGCAGGCCTTCTACATTATCTTATTCAATGGTAGGATCATGACTATAGGTTTTTATTTACTTCAAGCTAAATACTGCACTAAGATGAATGAGAGGTGAGTCAAATCTTTGGATAATGCCCTCTTTCTACAGAAATGGTAGATGTTTGTTTCAGATATACAGTACAGAGAGAGTCACTCAACAATCAGGTCATCTTAGTCCGTGAAGAGAATAAGAAGATGAGATGATTGTTGGCCAAGAATCCCTCTTTCTGCCTTAACCTTCGGCACAGGAAGCATAGCTTTCTAGTTCTTGCTAGAATCCCAGAGCATAGAAAAAAATTACCACCAGCAGGCACTAAGATATTTTCCTTTTCATCTTTGCTAGACTTTACTGACAATGCTGTAGTTTGTTTTTGAAAAGTTATTCATTCATTCATTCATTACATCATTCATTTAGGAATGTTGGGGCTCACTCGGCAAGTCTTTGATCATGAGTTTCATTTTTAGCACCCTAGTTTGATTAAAGAGCTTAGATTTTTCAGGGACCCTTGCACACTGTCCATCCTCTTGTGTGAATGTAGCCCTTGGGTTGGCGTTGATTAGTGACTGCCTTGAGGGCCTAGAGTTTGACCCTTTGTAACCTAAACACTTTGATGACTTTTTTTCCTATATCTTTAAATCTATTCTTTAAAAAAATCATTATACTTTCCTGCTTGCCCTCAGTCACACTTTGATCCGAATCTTTGTTTATTTTGTTTTTTTTTTCTGCTATTGTTTGAGAATCAGTATTCTTTTTTTTTTTTCCCCATCAACAATTTTCCCATGTAACTCAAGTCTGCGCAGGAATGCTTGAAATCACTGGGTGGTTGTAACTCTCCATTCAGTGGCTGGGCTGCAGGACTGTAGACCAATCTTCAAGGATTTCTGCAATTCCTAAAAGGAATCTTCTGACAAGGCAAAGACAGCACCCACATCTAGGACATCAGAAGGAGCAGCAGTGAAATTCAGGCTAAAGGGGCACATTGACCTTGAAACTCCTCCTTGGTCATGGCTTTTTCAACAGTAGCCTGTTGTGGGAGTATCTTCCGCTGCCTCAGCCAATAGTCGCTGAAGCCCGAGCCCACAGTGCAATGGGGAGCGCCTTCCGCTCCGTCAGCCAATAGCCGCTGAAATACCAGCCCACTGGGGCGTGGTAAATTTCTCTTTTAAAAAGAGCCACTGATCCCGGATCAGGCTCTCTTGGTTCTGGCGCTTGGTCCTGGCTCCTGCTCCCGGCTCCTGCTCCCGGCTCCTGCTCCAGCAACTAGGCTCCCTTCCTGACGGTTTATGGTGTATGTAAGTTTTACCCCCCAAAATAAATAACCCCTTAAAACATAACTGGTGTGGGATTGATTTGCCGATAGTAGCCAGCTACTCTTCAAAATCATTAAGATCTCAGACTTCCTCTGAGAGTGTCTATCTAAGACTGTGCTTTGTCCAGCGTTGTTATCCTTCAAGCTCAGGCTGTGCTGCATGGCGACATCCGGTAACAAAGGGCAGAATCTCACTTTGTGAGAGGCACTTGGTCCACGCTGCACTCAGTCACTACCAGATGTGGCTCTCAGAAGGCTGCCTGGCTTGTCTGAGTTCCTAGAGAAGACACTGATTCTCCAGAACAACAATGACCTATGTAGCCAGTGGAATCTTCTCTCTGTCCTCTTCATATTCATGATGTGCACACCATCAGCTTACCCCCGTAGGGACCGACTCTTCTACATGGAGGTCAAAGTTGCTGCCACGTAGGTGAGTTTTGCTGCAAGGGATTTCACAATACTCCTCTGCTTCATTTGTCATGCAGGATGGACTCCATGCACTGTGAACGTTTTCCTGCAAGATATGATAGGAATCAAGGTCACTCTAGGTGCTTCTCTATGTGCCCAGAAAGAATCAGAAGCTTTTGACTGCTGTTTCTCTAAGCATAACTTGAGAGATGACAGCATATAATTTCAACTCTGGATAAATGCTCTAACATCTACCTTGATTTCACCTGCCTTCGCTCCAACAACCATCTGTCTATTTGCCAGCCCAACCTGGACTTGTAACACAGCTGGTTTACTTTACTTCAAATAAAAATAACAGCATATCAGAATAAAGCAATTGTCTGTATGTATTTATATATAATGGCACCATATAAAACAAAATTTGAAATGTTGTACAATTGGAATCAATCCTATATATTCAAGAAACTGACTGACAATGGTATAGTAGCCATTTTTCCCATTAAACACCATTTACCCATACCACATTTGTATCAAAAAGTCTTCCTGCCCCAAATTTCTCCTCACATGTCTTAAGCCTCTTTTCAGCATCTTTCTTGTAGTGGGAGGCTGCTTGTTTGTTTCCCGGCCGCCCAGACTCCAGAAATAATCACATAGGAGATATATTATTTAAATCACTGCTTGGCCCATTAGTTCTAGCTTCTTATTCGCTAGCACTTACATTATAATTTAACCCATATTTATTAATCTCTGCATCAGCACGAGGTCATGGTCTACCAGAAAAGTTTCAGCATGTCTGTCTCCATAGCTTCGTTCTGACTCTGCCTCCTTTCTCCTAGCATTCAGTTTAGTTTATCCCACCTAGTGCTGTTCCCCTATAGCTCTGCTATAGGCCCAAAGTAGTTCCTTTATTAACTAATGATATTCACAGCATACAGAAGGGAATCCCACTTCACTTTCTCACTGAAACATTCATGACAATGTCATCTTATCTCAACCATAAAATATCATATTATTATTTGTTGCTACAACCACAGTATATATTAGAGTTCCTATACCTTGGGGCATATGTTGTCACCCTCACCTCTTCCAAAAGGACACTATTTAAAACTCTGTTATTCTAGAGCACTGACAAATAATTTCATTTTTCAAAAATATACCCCACAGACTACAAGAAATGGGGATATTTATATGCTACCATGCACTCAATCAAAATTCCCCATAGCCTGCAATGAGAAATGTTTGTTATTTTTTAAAAAAAAGTAGAGTTCTACTGACATTTTAACTCAGAAATATTCATGATAAAATTAACCCTTATGGGGGGTAACAAAAATTCCAAATCCAGGGCGTGTTTGAAAGTAGAAAAGTCGAAGCAGCTTCCGTTTCCTCCCAGCATGACAGAGGACATAAAGAAAGGACTCCAAGTCTTTCCCAGATATCTTTGCACAGTCACACAAATAACTGGAGGAGACTATAAAAGGACCACACAAATAACTGGAGGAGACTATAAAAGGACCATGCCTGCTTCTGTTAGATATTTATAAAGTAAATTTTCAAATAGCTAAATTTAGTGAAATATTAGGGATAAAATATTGATGATAGCCTCTGATATTGATGTGAAGCCTTTGCTGAATTCCCTTTTTCATAATGGCTCTGTGTGAATACTTTTACACACTTACCATATTGAATCTACACTGAAGTCTCTATCACATCAGTACACCATGAGGAAATGTCCTCAAGACTCAGTTCAACACTCATATTAAACAGAACTGATGATTCTATAAAAATAGATGGAAAAAATCAGCTTCCTGAAACCGACATTCTTTATGAAGACACTTGAAAGCCAATAATTTTCCTTTGGGTTTAGAAACATATCCATATTATTTCCTTATCATTAGTCGGACTGGCTTCCCAGGATTCCCTTGTTAACAGACCTCTATCTATGTTTAGTCAATCATATTAATGCAAATTCAGATGCAGGAGAGAAGAGGAGATTTTCTTGTCTCTTTCCCATCATGTGTATTCTCCATCATGGTCAACTATTATGTACCAATCAGGTACCAGTAATGGGTACACATTGTTTTCGCCATTATTCTTACCAATGATTATGACCCTGGTAGCTCCTACTCACTTTTCTTTCCGGTTTCTTGGGTACTTACATGGCAGTCCAGCCAACAAGGTCTAAGCACATCAGTACCCACAACACATTCTGGAACTGGTCTCAGCTGTGCTTTCTCTGCCTCCTGATTCCTAAAGACATTGTGTGTCTCACACTATTTCATTGGTTCTGAACACCCTTCTGCCACTAACTATTGAGTTACTATACCCTTCCTTAAGTGCCCTTGTAACCTCTACTCTCCACTATCTTAAATGGTTTCTGAAAAGATCTTGAATGACATACCTGGTAGTATTTTATAGAATAAACAGTTATAAGACTCAAAGTGGAGGCATAGGCGAAAGCTGGAACTCAGCTTGCCTTCTTGTAAAATGAAAAAGAAAAATGCCTTCATTTTATAAATACATACAAGTAATGAAAAAACAAGCCTACACCCTTTAAGGATACCAGTGAATATTTACACAGGAATAGCTTGAAGAAAGCTTGGCCTCTCTTCAAATCTAATCTAGGTTTCTGGTTGGTTTACTGGCTTTCAGCTTCATAGTATGCTAAAAGTAATTGAGGCCAACAGAAATGAAAGCACTTCAGTGCTTACCTCGGTCCAAACTCTCTATTTGTGTCAGCAGCCTTATTCCAGGGCTGCAGCTCCACCTGTGCTCTGAGTCTACTTTCCGCAGACATTAAAGAAGACATGTAATTGAGCTCCTCTTCACTGTATTCTCCATCATATTGGTATTTCAGGACTGTTAAATTATAAGTGCTACGGTTAGAATGGCCCCTCAAATGTGTCCACATACTATTTCTGAAGAATTTCCTTGAATGTGTGCCCTAAGTGACAGAGCAGAACTTGAGATGCCAGTAAGGTTGCAGAGATTTAAAATAAATAGTCCATATCGAATCACGTAATTCTTTGTAAGCTTTTTATTATCATATATTAGTTTCATGCATACAACATGCACCAATTAAAGGGACCAATCGGTAGTAATTAGCATTTCCTGCTCTCATTGCATTGTGTTTGGGAGACTTAAGATCCTGTCTTCTCGTATTTTATAAAGTCTATGATAATTATTGTAAGCGGCATGCATCTTACCAAGTCACAGAATACCAGAACTTATTTGTTCTACCTAATAGGGATGGTAACTGCTATCCAACCTCATATGAGTGATTAAATGCAGGAGATAAGAGACAAGAAGGGGCAACTTTAGAGGCTGGAAGCATAGAAAGGCTCTCTTTACTTTCTTTTTATCTGAGTTTCTAATTGGAATAAAACTGTGATTTCAACTACAGATAATTTCAGGGAACCGAGAAAGACTCTCAGCTGTCTCCAGTCAGGAAACAGGGATATGAGTTGAGCCACAGAATAGTCAGGTATTCAGTTATAACCCAGGAGCGGTCTTCTCATTACCCATAAAAAACAACATAGCTCTTCCAAACCTTTGATACTGGCTTAGTGAGACCTTGAGCATGGAAACAGTGGACTTGTATGTGTTTGACATCTGATTCACAGTAGCTTACACATGCATATACACTTCATAGAGTGGGTTTAAGGACTGTGTTTCTGTTATGGCAACCATAGCAACACCTAATTGTGACTATTATAGGTATTCTTTCCAAAGGGAATTCCAACTTAAGACAAGAAAGCTACTCACCTGACACCACATAACTACCATTTTTATTACAACCTTTTCACTATTTTTGTGGCAAAATCCCCTTGTTTATATCCCTATGGTTTCACAAGAAAAATGTCACAGGTCAGGAAGATTGGGTAACAGAGTTTCACCATTCCACAGACTTCTAAGGTTCAGAAATCCAAATCAGGGTGCTGGTATGTTGGGTTCCTCCTGTAGATTGTAGGTGTCTACTGTCTCACTGTGTCCTTCAAAGTCTCTGTTCCCTGGGTGTGCAACTGGTATCTTTTCCATTTTAGCCCAGTGTTCTGTGCCTTAATAGAAAATTTAGGACTAAGTAAGTTTTTTAGGGGTGGGGACATTTATTATCATGGTCGCAGCATCAAACAAAGGATTTCATGCTGTGTCATAACATTGTGGAAAGACCATAAAAAATACAAGTGAGATGGCAAGAAAGGGTTCAACTCATTGAGAGCAATCTAGTCCGTCAATGAATAGCACGATGTTCTTGTAACAACATTATCCCTTGCTAATAATCTCTTAGTAAACTCTATATCTCACTGCCTCCGTGCTGGAGATTCAGTATTAAAAACATGAACTTTGGCGTCAGCTTCAAACCCTGGTAGCAAAGATGCACAATTTTAGTTCCCAACATTCTTCTTTCTGTTCTTACTATTGCAGGACACCTCTATCCCCACAGCTTCTGTGGAAGGCTTTAGACAGGTGCGTAGTGACCATCAATCCCTGATTCACAGTCTTGGTCAAGTTTAAGACTTCTTCTCCCATTCCCAACTATATCAACAAAGAACTCTCTGAAAAACCAAAAGTCTTAAAAATGTTGAACCCCAGAATAAAGCCTCATCATTTGCCCTTTTCAAAGAAAAACTAAACTTGATATTTGTTTATAAAATGCAGTTGTTTGAATAAGATGCGCTCCACATTAACCAATAATTTCCCATTTGCCTCTGATGCCCCCTTTTTTACTCTACTTTATACTTCTGAATATTTTAAACAAATGTCAGTGCAGAAGAACAATTTTGAGTTCCTATAATGTTTGATTTTAAAATTGCATATCAGCCAACTAGCAGTAAATTCAATTGAGAACACATTTGTTCTACAGAACGGAAAAACTCATACACAAAGTATTTTAAGCTATACATAAACAGTGCAGAATTAGAAATCTCCACACAGAACAAACCAAGAAAACATGTTCAGCTTACAAGGGTTCTTGTGAGTGTTCTTGCTTTCCACAGATAAAATCCTCATGAGGCATATCAGAATGGGTAGAGGGACAGTGGCAATAGAGTCATAAATTAACATGTGTGATAAGCTGAATGTGATCGACAGCATCAATGGAGTTTATTGGGATAGTTACCTTTCCAAATGCGGCCAAACATGTCAGTCAAGAGCTTTCTCCCCAAAGATAATCATGATTTGTAATGAAGAGTAACAGCCCTGTCACCTAAAGAAAATAATGCTATTTATGGGTTAACTGTGCTACATTATGGTCCCTCCTCTCTTCATGTCTTCTGCTTTCTCCTGATCATCTTGTTCCTCCTTCTCTGTCTCCTCCTCCTAGTTCTGTTTTGCTCATTCAGTTTTAAGAATGAGTACAAGAGTCATGCAGACACACACACACATATAACACACACACAAGTATACAATGAAAAGTCTATTTGAAACAAAAAGAAGGCCTAGCTTTCATTAATGGCTGAGTGTACTTAAATGATGTTGGATTCCCTCTCTGCATGCTGTGAAAGATTTATTACCATTGATTAATGAAGAAGCTGCATTGGCCTATGGCAGGGCAGAATATAGCCAGGCTGGAAGAGACAGAGAGAGAGTGTGTGTGAGTAGGCAGAGTCAGTTAGCTGCCTTGTAGCTGCTGAAGAAGAGGAAGGTAGACCTCATGGTGATACACAGATTGATGACTCTTATGCCCTTTGGGTCTTTGGAAAGAGGAGAAAAATGATCAGTATTTGTCAAAGTCAGCACCATTCTCTGTTCTCCATGATACAAATGGTTACTCAGTTATAGGTTATAGTTCAAGTGTCTAGAAGATGGGAGGTACTTGGAAAGCCAGAGAAACTGGGGCATAAGAAGAAGCCCAGTTTAATTGTGATGAAATATGCTGACTGTTTTGGTCTGCCATTTCAGTTAAAGAAAACAGTAAAAGTAAGGTTTGGTGAGTCAATTAGAGTGTTGGAGATTTTGAGTATGAACCAGCATACATGTATATGCATGTGCTTATCCATATGTATATACATATATAAGGAGATGGAGACTTATTTTAGGGAATTGGCTCAGACAGTTGTGGGGTCTGGCAAGTACAAAGTCTCCAAAGCAGACCAAGGAGTAGACCTAATGCAAACTTTCAGCTCAAATCCAAGCACCATCCGCTGGCATCATCCTTCTTGCTTGGACAAGTCAGCTTTTTCTCTTCAGGACTTCAAATGATGGGGTGAGGTTTACATACATTATGAAATATATTTACTCTAAGAATGACTTAGATGTTGATCACATTAAAAGCATAAACTCCCTGAAACATACAGAATGGCTTGATCAAAATGTCTGAGTACGATGACCTAGTAAAATCGACACCCAAAATTCACCACCACCACCACCACCTTTTCTCATGTCACAGTCAATCGAAACATATAGTACTTTAAGACTGCAGATAGGTTGATCACTGAAACTATGCTTAGATAGAGCAAATATCCTGCTGGCGGCATCTAAGATGCTTAGAGAGATAAACCAAGATGGCCTCAGTAGTGCTAAGTCCTCTTGAGTACCCAGAAGACTAGCTGATATGTGGTCATAATGAGGAACACAGAGTTCTGAGGGCCAGTGGACAGTAATTCCATTGCTTAGACCTGATTTAAGATTATGACTCAAAGTAAGTCCAGGAGCTCAGACGTCATTTGCCAACTCTAGAGATGTAACAGGATATTACTCAAAAGGTGGAGTTATATATCCAGTTCTTGAAAAGGACATGGAAGGCAGACAAGAGACTCTGGAACACTGACAAATTAGCACAAGTAAAAACCAGGTTTCACAAAGATATAGACTAGAGGAAATTCATTCCTTTGAGGGTCTGAAGTGTATTGCAATGCTTGGGTTGACCAATCACATACTGCACATATGTGCAGAGAATCACATACTTCTCTTGTTCTACAATTGAACAAGAGAAGGGAGAGTAGGGGGATGAGAGACTAGGAGGAAGAGTGGCAGAGGAACAGAGGAAGGAAAAGGAGGGAGAAAAACGACAACAAAAATAGTAGTAAAAAGGGACACTCTAGGTTATTCCCAGGAAAACTGCAAGCAGAAAGAGCTACACCCACTTTTTATGAGTGTACTCTAATCATACAATATAACAGGGACACTGGGTGCCCTTGTGATGTTTGCATACCTGTATATAACGCATTCAACTCATTTTCTGTCAGTCTCTTTGCTGCACCTTCCCTCTCCTGCTGGCCCTCTTCCTCTTCTCAAACAGCCCGCCCCACTCCTTTCCTCTCCTTTAAAACATTAGATTCTATGTAAGAGAGAAAATAGTGTTTTTTTTAATTCTAGAAAATATAGACAAAAAAATTCATCCTGGATGAAAAAACTCACAAAGACAACAGCTCCCCAGCTTGCTCTCACAAAAGCAGCTGTACATGTGGCTGTCAAGTTTCCTCAAGTTCTTCAGTTCTACGCAAATATTTATCCTGACTTTAGGTAGATAACAAGAGCCTTTCCCTTGACAGTTGATTTTTGGCAAATCCACCCCTTGCCCTCAAATCACCCCACTTCTTAAATTCAGGTCTGCTCTCATCATGTATTTTACATCAAGAAATGTGAAATAAACATCTGGCAGTAGATGAAGAATTAAAAGATTTGAGAGCAGAGAATGGTATGCCCTGATCAATCCTGCCAACGTTCTAAGAGGCTCATTGCCCTTTTTCACCTTCTAGAAGTGTCAACCTTTTTCAAAGCAGAAAGAGAAGCCAGGGGCAGAGCATTTCAGGGCAGCTGGCACATGCTGTGCAGTTTGCCAACCCAACCGCAGTCCTGAAATCTCTGCAGTGAGGCAATGGTTAAAGCTTTTAGTGAGGAGACCCTGACTGAGCTCTGTCCTTCTGCTGTGTGTCCCACAGCATAGAAGTTGATTGGCTTAAAGTGAGGCACCAGGTATGTGGCTGCCATCTAAAAGGCCAATCCATCGCCCCCAGCTGATGTTGCTAAGCAGGGTAGGTGGGAAGTGTGCGGGATTCCATCAGCTCAGGCACTTTGAGATCTGCGTAGCATACATGCCTCTCCAGGCCTCTCCAAGACCTTTATGCCAAATGATGCTGTAAGGATAAAGCTACATTTTAAGGGCACGATTTAGAGTGCTGACCCTTGAACACAAACTGTTAGCAGGGAGGCATGGGGTGTGCTGGCCAGCATGGGCACCAGCTCCTCTCCAGCAGCCAGGATGTTCACTTCCATCTTCCTCTTCTGAGTGAGAAAGGAAGTTGAGATGGGTCATCTTCCAAGAGAAATGGATCTTGTCCTTGTCTGTTTTTTTTTTTTATGAAAATCTTTTTGTTAAACAAATATCTGTGTGTGACGTAAAAGAGACAGCTGCAGAACTTTTCTAGGCTCCCCCATGTAATTGAGAGCATCACAGTGATCTAGTATTAATGAGTTATCAGATCTAAACTTGGCCAGACCTGTCAGTCTTTATGAATATAATATCTGCGACAAATGCCTGTACTTCTAGCATGTGGGAGTCTGGGGAAGGAATGACCCATTCAAAGCCAGCTTGCACTGCTGAGTGTGACCCTATTAAACAAAACAGACAGACAGACACAGAAAGAAGGAAAGAAAGGAATATCAGTGTCTGATGTTAGAATACAGCTCAGTAAACGAGCTGGTTTATTTTGAGAAAGGCCCTGGTTTTCATTCCTAGCACACAGTGACCAGAACTTAAAGAAAAATAGTGCTGGAAAGAAGACGTTGGTGTTTAAGGGGCCCTTCTCCCTTCTGCTGGCACAGAGGTGGCTCAGTCTCACACATACCCTCTCTGTTATTTAATGGTATCTGCTCCTCACATATGGACACAGATTGTCCTGTCCTTCTCATAATTTTAGACTCAGAACTGTAGAGAAGCTGCTGAAGTGAGGCCTCTGTAGATGTTGCCAGTGGCCACAGCTGCTGGCATTAATTAGGGACTCGGGTGAGCTCTGTGTTTGGGACACACTTACACTGGGCTCCTGCAGCAGCAGGGGCCAATTAATTTCAAGAGCATTGCAGAGTCCTGTTCCCGTCGCTGAGCTGAAATCAAATAAGCATCTCAGTCACAGAGCATGAAGCAGCTTTGTACCTTGGGTCCAAAATGAGAGATGTTTTTATCCCTGTAATGGGGGCCCTTGAGAAAAAAAAATCCTCTCAAGTTCTGAAGTTAACGCTCATGCTGAGGTCTCAGGTGTCCTGTCTGTGGGAGAGGTCAGAAGACTTCCATCATATACAGATGCTAGACCATTTAAGTCTCCTCCCCATCTCTTCCCAATTCATACTCCTACATTTTCCTATAGCAGGGTAAATGCTAAACCCAGGAAAACACTGAACATCCTGAAGTGCAGGGCCACAGACAGTGTCCAGCTTCAGCTCCAAGCAGATCATAGTGTCATCACTTTGAATTATTCGTGATACTACAAGATACTTTTTGTTCAAAAAGAGCAACCTTCCCAAGAAGCATTAAAAGACTGTATCAACTTCAAGTGTCTTCTTTCTTGATAGACTGTACTTCTGAAGTCAAGCAAACATCTGAGACATTAACTATAGCTGTCACTTGACAGTGATGGAAACTTCTTTCTATTGCTGTTGTTTTCTCTGGGGAGATGAGAAAAAAGAAAAAAAGGAAAACTTCAGCTTACACCAGATGGTGAACCAGTGACAGACCAAAGTGGAAAAGCATCAGCTTGGTGAGTGAATTCAGTTATTGTGGAGACACACAAAAGCAAAAATGACTCAATGATAGCTGTACTACTAAAGCTAATCTCGGCCTGGGAGGCAACTCATGGAGGTTGTAACCAACAGTTCACTACACATCCTGCAGGCAGCTCAGTACAATGAAGAGTGTCCTTTCCAGGCAACTCAGTGTATCTGAGAGCATCTCTCAGCAATCCTTAGGGCTTCTATATGTGTGCAGAATCAGGGAACTAATGAAACTGGTCAATTTCAGGAACTTCCTGAGGCCTTTGAGTTGTCTATTTTCTAAGCTTTAGGAGTTTCCCTACAGGACTGAATGTTTCATCTCCTTTTAGATCATTCCATGTTTTAATAATCTTCTTCTCAAGATGAAGGATTAATCTTGCAGAGAATTGCTATAGAAGCATGCATCTGACAAGAAGCTTCAGTTTGTTGTTATTTTTTTGTTTTGTTCTTCTTAAAGAACAACTGTTGAAAGGAACATTTTTTTTTTTTTTTGCAAACAGTGCCTTTAGAATATTGTAGACCAATTTTGCTGACAGAAACTTTGGACTGTAAGAGAAAGGCTTCATTGAGGCTTCAAAAATCATTCACTTCAGTGCCTCCAAATTAGAGCCAGGACACTGTTCCCATTAGAAGCAGTGTAAAGTCAGCATGTAGAAGCATGAAATCCTTTCAGGTAGGTGTGTTGAAGAACCAAGACCAGGTCTCCAACATGGTATTTGTCATATCTGCAATTTAGAGGGAGCAATAATATTTCATGAGCCTATTATTGTCAAGAAAAACCAATAGAAACACATTTGGTGGGATCTCATATTTTATTAGGGTCTTATGCAACCCAGGCCGACCTGAAACTCACTATAGAGTTGAGGATGACCTAATACTTCTGATCCTCTTGCTTCTAACTTCCAGGTGCTCGGATTACAAGTGTGTCTCAAAATACCTAGTATATGTGTTATTGGAAATGAGACCCTGCCATTCTAGTCACTGAATTACATCCATAGCTTTGAAATCTAATTCTTAAATTATAGAAACTGTATTTTATTTTTCTTAAGAAGTAAGGAGAAGACATCTTTTGTGAGGACACTATTCTCCTAACTAAAGGGAACACATTGAATCCAAGCTCCTTTATAAGGTTTCTGGATCATAGAAACTTTTGTCAAGCAAAAGATAAAGAAACAAGCAATTATGTTTTAAATGCATTACTACCAATCATATTAGAAGTACATTTTGAAATGTTGCTTTAACCTTACTTTATTTTTTTTAAGAATTAAAAATAAAACCCTTTTCCATGCTGTAAAATGAAAACAAATTAACAGTGTTCTGAGTCATTTCTAACCTCTAAGAAATGTCCTACCAAGGTTTCTGTTTGAGAATCGAGAGAAAAGAAAAAGAAAAAACAATGCTAAAGTTTCCTTCTTTAATATAGTCTTACATTCTTCAGTCCAGAAGATGTTCACAAAGAGCAGTGTTGTGTTTGCACACACAAGTTTGTAATTTAGCTCCAATTAGAGCGGTCTCTGAAGAGGAAATGCAAAGGTTCCTTGACAATCAGGTTCAATGTTTGCACATTAATAAAGTCAAGCAACCAGTGCTCTAGGCCACAAAATCTCTGGAGGTATTCAATATTAATTTTTCTGGAAACATAACTAGAAACATAATTTGCTGAGAATAATAACCAAATAATAATAATAAGCATAATTATTGCTCAGCCATAATTCTATTATTTTTAAAGTCAGATCTTTAATACAGCATCATCAAGGACAATTAGTGTACTATGTGGCAAACGTCTGCAGTTAAAGGAGGATTTCAGTATTTGTTTAAGTCATTTGGGATTTATTTAAAATCCTGGGAGAAATGAACATCCAAAGCAATTACCTTTCAAAGGTCTGTTGTGACTCTCTTTGACAATGGAGTAACTCTGGACTGTGCATCTTCACCTCTACCTTCCCTCAAATTTAGCTAATACACACACACATACATGCAAACACACATACACACACACACACACACATAAATGCTTAGACATATAACTTATCTATCTATGCTTATACATACATTAACACACACACACATATATATATATAAAACATAAAAATTTGGATATTAATATGGGTTATGTGTAAAATGACAGAAGCATGCTAACATCAAAATTTTATGTGGAGTCTGTATTTCCCCATTAGCTCACAATTCACACTAGACACTGGCACTATGTGAAATATACTTAGCTTCAGCCTTTTACATGTCAGTGAAAACGTCACTTTTTCAGTGTAGCTTGCTTCATGTCATAGACCTATTTTGTTTGTTTTTTGTTTATTCTCATGCTACTATATAAAAGATGTACCTTTAAAAAGTTAATTGTAATTTTTTGAGTCATATGACCTATTTTGAAAAGTAGGACATAACTTTAACTTTACAAGGAATATTCCCTCATTTTATAGTAGATACTACTCTGAGCAAAAGTCTGGGTTTTACATAGTGAATTTATTGGGATGGGAACATATGTAATAGAAAATGCATTATCATTAGTACTCTATTTAATGATTCTTTGATTAATTTTCTGTGTTCCTTTTACTATTTAAGAAAAGACCATTTTGAAAGCTTAAAAATGATCCACTTTCCCTCTTTTCTCTTCCCAGGAAGAAAAGGTTTTGTGTTTGTTTTGTTTTTGTTTTTCCATCTAGAAGACAGCAGAGAAGAGCATTACAGGGGAGAGAGTGGCTGGCTCAGGAGAGAGAGGATGGGAAGAGGCAGATTTTTGGCAGAACTGAATGTGTTAATCTGCAGTGAAATTAGCGATTTAAAAAAGTATTTCTCAGCTGCACATCTGAAAAAATTATGGGTCTAATTTTCCTTTGGAAATTTAAAATGTTACAAACTCGTAAAGATATAATTATCAAAGTTTTTCCACCCCACACTCGCCATGCACACAGAAAGGAGTAGAAATATGTATGGATGTAAATGGGGTGACTACTGCAAAGAATTTAGAAACATTTCAATAAACATACTTGCAAATATTTTCGGTATTTTAAAAAAGTAGGACACATATGTTAAAGCCGAGTGAAGAGGGCCTAAAAGGGAGTCTCCAAGCGCGCAGTTTGCTTCTATATTTGTGTGAACCATTTGGTTAAGTATTTTGCAAAATATCTACACTTTATTTTCCAGTCCTTCTGGGATTTTCAAAATACTGTATATCCTACAATAGACTTTTCAACATATGTGTAAGCTGTAGTGTGAAAATAATCGTGGAAATAATTCTAGATCTATATAATTCCACAACCTACTTGCCTTGAATTGGCTGCATGTGTTTTTCAAGTAAGTATGCAGAGAAAATATTCAAGTGTTTCACACAAAACGCATTTAGATTCGAAAGCATCTTTGAAATTTGCGAGGCTTTGCCAACCCCGAGGAAATTAGCGAAGATAACATTTAATAACATCAAACAGGGGAGCTTCCACTTTGTCAGATTCCTCTAAAAGTTTGGATAAAATATAGAGATGTTTAGTTCAAGCGTTCATTCTTTAATATAGTCATAAGTAGAAAAATGTTAGACACATTTAAGTTTTCTAAAAGTAAATTAGTTAATGAATTTTCCAGAAAAAAAAAAAAGAACGGTTTGCTAGGTAGGGACTCTTTCTGCTTATGTAATCTAGTAGGAAAATGTTTTCTCCAGATCTGGGGTCCTTATCCACCTCTTTCCTCAGAAGCTGCTGGAAGGAAGTTTAAAATAGCCAAGGTTTTTCTTTAACCTTTTCTTTCCTATTTCTCCTCCTCCAGCTTTCTTTCCCCATTTAAGATGTTATAAAAAATTAGCAAAGAAAATGCTAGCACTCAGCAGAACTATACACATTCGGGTACTAAATAAATACTTTAGATGGTGATGAATGCTGGCAAGCCTCCATGGAAGAAAGACCTTACACAAAAGATGTTATAATTATTATGTTTAAATGATTATGCTATAATTATTATGTTAAAAATCTCCCATGCTTTCAGAGCAGCTCAGCAGTGGCAGGGCGGTGACATCCCCATTAAGCCTTATCTATTGCTAAGGCACTTGCCACCTTCGCAGGCAAACCAATGTGAAGACAGCAGCATGGCCAAGCTAGAGCAATCCTGAGTAACAGGGCCGCAGGGGGGAAGCCGGGTGGTGGGGTGGATGGGTGGCAGGCAGGTCTTTCTCTCCCTCCTCTGCCTGAGAGGGTTGCTGACAACAAAGAACTACATCTTCAAATATTGCTGCAGGGCGGCCTTGTTTCTTAACAAGACTGCTGAGGGCTGAGTGAGTTCACAGCGTTCACCCATTTCTTTTGAGTAACAGACAAACAAAAACTTTTTGTGGAAAGATGATAAAAGCTGGATAAATGTTAGGTATTTTATCAGGAGATGGAGTTTTCCTAGGAACAACGTTTGGATTCTGGGCTGGTTCTCAGGCTTCCATGGTTCAGATATTAACATCTACATAACACACATTATACAAGTGAGTTTAGGGGTTCTTACTGCTTTCGAGCTTAAGAAAAACAACCCCTCAATTCACCAGAGTTTACCAGCCCCGAGAAAATTAGCAAAGATAACATTTACTCTTAGACAGTTTCTACTGCCTCAGATTTCCTGAAGAGTTTGAATGAAATATAGAGGTGTTTAGTTCAAGCATTCATTCTATAATGTATGTGTTAATAGGAAATGTCCCAAAACTTAATTGTTTAATGGCCAGGAATATTAGTGTGCATACTACTGAGATAATAGGATCTAAGGCATGCTTTGCCTAGATAGTAAGACTGTCTCAAAAACACAAAGCAAAACATCAAAATCTCTGACTCATAGACTGGGTACCATGGCATTGTGGGTGTGTGCACAAAGATAGCTAATCTTTTGCCTTAGAGAATGTCTGCAATTGCTGAATTCAGGCAGGTTTTCAACTCAGAAGGTGAATGAGTACCTGGAAGTAAGCGGCTGTCTGTTTGATGATATCCCAAAGAATTTCTAAGTTGGGTGACTCTGAGAAAACATGTGGTTTAGAGAGCGTGCATCTGGACATTCATTTGCTACACATGAACAAACTAGCAGTTTTATATTTTATTAATGCCGACACGTTTTAACAAAGTATACCAAGCAAGATTTTTGAACCACAAGTATCCGGTACTTGTGGTTCTGCTCACTACACGGATTAAGTGCTGTAGGCTCCAACGATGTGCACTAGGCACTGATTCAAATACAACTCAGATAGACCTCTTCTCAGAATCACAGGGCGTTCCTCCTCCCAGAAGAGACTAGGTAATACTCATTACTGCTATCTGCAGTAAGGATCAAGTTTGTGAAATGCTTCCCCGCAGATAGGTAAGGAAGACTAGGGAGTAGGGTGTGGTGAGCGGGCCTCCAATAACCTGTTGTGGGGTCTTAAATCAGATAGTTCTATATGGGGAAACTACACAAGAGCAAAAGGACAAGTTCACAAGCAAAGTTAGAGGACTAGGGATTAATTGAAACCCTTGAGTGCTGCATGGGAAGTGTCTGCCTATTTAGAGCCAACGGATAGGTTTCCGTGAAGTTAAGGAAGCGAAAAATCCCATACGAAGCTAGTGAGATGTTAAATTCTAATTAGAAGTGTTAATTAAAAAAAATTCCAATTTCATCAGTGAGAGTGCTTTTGTTGTCGTGGTTTTCTTTGCTACAGTGAATTCTAAGTATCCCGACTCCCATTCTTCTGATGTTACTCCACGCATCTATAGGGTACAGGGATGTTGGCTCTTGCCATGGCTGCCTGGCACTTCAGATGGCTGGCCTCACTGCCACCACCGGCGGAAGGAGGTGGGCAGTTTCACGGATTGTTTGTGTTTTCAGGCATGGGTATTTATTGTGGCTCAAAGTGTGGAAAGTGTTTGAAACAAAAGGCTTCCCTATAGATTGCCATGGTGTCTTAGGTCAAGGCTTTTGGCTTCTCATATCTCCAAAACATATCCAGTAATTTCCAAAAT
The DNA here is from genome assembly GCF_982192425.1 of Myodes glareolus. Lineage (NCBI taxonomy): Eukaryota > Metazoa > Chordata > Mammalia > Rodentia > Cricetidae > Myodes > Myodes glareolus. Next base: position 40,206,320 of record NC_142043.1, read on the forward strand.
CTACACTAAGTTCTTTTGGGGTTGTGTGCTAAATTAAATGTGATATGACACGATCTTTTCCCAAGACTGTTTTGAAGCACTTTGAATGAGAATACAAATGTTACTTATCTGAAGTTATCTTAAAAAGTAAACATTTAATTTCAAATCAGCAGATTTCTGAAGAACATATGTGTCTGCTAATAGTTTTATTCCCTACTAGAATAAAAACTGATCCAAAGTACTTTATGAAGTCTTAAGCATCTTGTGTTCTGTTTGATAATTGGATTGTTCTAAAATTTACAACTGATATAAATTGAATAGCTATTTATAAAATATTTCTCAAATAAAAAATTAAGGATAACAGGGATACTTTATTAAAATATAGGGTATGGATTTTGTTATGAAAGGTTACTTTTAAATTCAGAACGCTTATTGGCTTTAGTCCATATAGTATTTTATTAGCACATACTCACTCTATAAAGTGATGGGTTCATGACATTGTGCTAAGTGTATCAAGTACTTTGACGGTATTAACATCATCCTGTACTGATCCCAAGTTCCTGAAGCAACCAGCTAATCCCTATTCCATTTCCCCATAGCCTCCTTTCTCTTTCCATGTGCTAGATTTTGTTTGTAGCCAAGTTTCCATTGGTGAGTTAAAATATATAATATTTCCTTAGTCTGGCTTGACCTGCATATGATGATCTCCCTGTCTTTCTTTCTTTCCTCTTTCTTTCTTTCTTTCTTTCTTTCTTTCTTTCTTTCTTTCTTTCTTTCTTTCTTTCTTTCTTTCTTCCTTCCTTTCTTTCTTTTTCTCTCTCTCTTTCTTTCTTTCTTTCTTTCTTTCTTTCTTTCTTTCTTTCTTTCTTTCTTTCTTTCTTTCTCGAGACAGGGTTTCTCTGTAGCTTTGGAGCCTGTCCTGGAACTAGCTCTTACAGACCAAGCTGGCCTCAAATGCACAGAGATCCACCTGCCTCTGTCTCCTGAGTGCTAGGTTTAAAGGCGTGTGACACCGCCACTCGACTGATGATCTCGATTTCAAATATAAAAGTCCATTGTGCCCTATTTTCTTTATTTGCTCATGTGTTGGTAAACACAGAGAGCTGCTTCTGCAGCTTAGCCATTGTGAACAGTGCTGCCAGAGACAAGGATACGCTGGTGTTTCTGATCTGCTCACTGAGATCCCTTTGGATATCTTTCTAGGAGAGATGAGGTTGGACCAGATGTTAGCTGTACTTTTTGGTTTTGGAAGAACCTGTATACTGAGACTGTTTTCCTTTCAGATCTCCACATTAGAAGTGGGTTCTTTCCTCACATCTTCATTTTTTATAATGATAGCAACTCTAACATGGATAATATGTAATCTCCATAATGTTTCATTTTATATTTTCCCTTTGCCCATTGACATCTGCACGTTGTCTTTTTGTGAGATGTCTATTCATTTCCTGGCTGATCCATTATTGGATTGTTTGTAAGAGTTTCTGTGTTCAGTTTCTTGAGTTCCTCATGCATTTCATGTATTAACCCCGTTCAGATGAACAGCTAGAAGGTTTTATTCCATTCTTTTCACTGTTGATTCATTACATTGACTGTGTCCTTTGCTGAGACACATTTGTATTTCACAAAACCCCATTTGTCACTTCCCATAATTATTTCTTGATCCGCAGAAGTCCTTTTTAGGAAGTTCCCATCTATATCTACATGTTCAGGGACGTTTTATGCCTTCTTTATCTGTTTTAAGATTTTAGACCTTGCATCAAGGTCTTTGATCCATCTTGAATTTATTTTGTATGGTGTGGGTCATAGAAATCTAGATTCTTTCATCCCAGATTAAAGCTAGATTCTTTAGTCCCAGCACACAGCAGAGGCAGGGAGACCTCTGTGAGTTCCAGGCTAGCCTGGTCTACAAAGCAAGTTTCAGGACAGTCAAAGCTACTACACAGATAAACCATACTGTGAAAAACCAAGGGGGGGAGGAAAGAAATCTAGATTAAAATTTCCACATTATTTAACCTGTTTACTCTGCACCTATTTTTCATTTTCCTTAAGATGTTCCTATACTTGTGTGAAAACATAGTGGTGATAGCTATGTGGGCTCATTTCTGAGTCTTCTCTTCCACAGATAAGTAAATCTGTTTTTGAGCCAGTGTCAAGCTGGTTTTGTTATATATTCTGTAGCATAATTTGTAATCAGATATTTGATATTTACAGATTTGTTTCTATTTAGGCTCTTTATGTTTTCATGTAAAACTTAAGATAGCTTATGTCTTCTGATGTCATAAGGATATGGGTTTAGATTACATTAAATATGTAGATTGCTTTTAGTAATATAAACATTTTCAAAACATTAATGCTGCCAATTCATGATCTGAGGATGTCTTTCCATTTTGTTGTTTTCTTCAATTTTTTTCTTCTTTTAAAGCTTTAACTGTGTGACATTTGTTTCCGTAGATCTCTTTCTTGGTGCTTTTGCTGCTATGGTGAATCGGTTTGTTTTCCTGATTTATTCATTAACACATTCATTATTTGTATATAGAAAAGGAACCATTTTTTTTGTTCATTCTGGATCTTGCTATTTTGCTAGAAGTGTTGATAAGATTTAAGAATGTCCTGGTGGGATCTCAAGAGTGTGTTAAGCAAAAGATCACATAATCTGCAAATGATAATTTGTGTTCTCACCTATTTGTATCATTTTGATTCTTTCTCTCACCTTGTTGCTCCAGTCAGGATTTCAAGAACTATATTAAATTATAATGGGAAGGGTATAGAACTTTTCTTGTTCCGGATTTTGAGGAAAACACTTTCAAGGTTTTATAATTTTCTATAAATTTTATAGTAGATATGTTGGATATGGGCTTTGTGATTTTAAGTGGTTTACTTTCTTCCCAGATTTCTTAACAGCTTTATTATAAAGAGGTGCTGAGATTCATCAAAGATATGGATCTGATTAGGTGATTTGTCTTGATCACATGGTTTTTATTATGTTCTGGATTTGGTTTGGTATTCTGTGAGGATTTTTGAGTTCATGTTCATTGGGATCCAATAACTTTGGGTGGTGTTGTTGTGATTGTTGTTCCCTTGTCTAATACTGGTTCTAAGGTGACACCATCTTTGCAAAATAAATGTGTAGTTTTTGTTCCTTCCTAGTTTATACAAAGAGCTGAGTGTAGTCCATCTTTTAATGTCTTATAAAATTAGACAGTGAGCATTTCTGGTCTATTACAAGTGTCATAACATGTACTGTAATAATCCAATATAGTCCTTCTATATCATTCTAGTTTAAGATTTTAGTCATGCATTTCTAGAGATTTCCTTACTTCACAGAGGAATTTTAATTTACTAAAATGCAGATCTTTGAAATATTAGGCAATTAGTATCTACTTTTCATTTCTATTCATATTCATTTGAGCCTTCACTCTCCTTTTAAAGTTTGTTTTAATTATGCGAGTGTATGAGCACGTGTGTGTGTGTGTTTGTGTGTGTGTGTGTGTGTGTGTGTAGCTATGAACACATGAGTATAGATGTTTGTAAATGTCAGAGAGATGTTGGATTATGGAGTTACTGCCCCTTTTAAGCCATTTGACAAGGCTCCTAGGGACTGACCTAACTGAGTTTTTATGTAAGATGCATTATGTTAACACCTAAACCATCTTCCCAGTCTCATTCCCTTTCCTTTATTTAGCATGACTAAAAATCCTCAATCTTGAGAATTATATTTGTCAGATTGATTCTTTGTATACCTTCTTTTAGTCCACAGTCATCAGGCATGCACGTGGCTCACATACATATGAGTAGGCAAGTACATGAAATAGAATAATAAAAAATATTTTTAAAAGAATGTTATGTAGGTATTTATTAGGTTCATTTGATGTATGATGCAATTTAATTCTGTTGTTCTTCTATTGACTTTTGGGGGAGTCTGGATGATGAATGCACTGATGAAAGCAAAGTATTGAAACAACTCACTATTATTATATCTGGATGTTTCTGTCTCATCATGTCCAGTGCTGTTTTAATAAAACAGATGTACAACATTGTGTGTGTGTGGGGGGGGTGTGAATAAAAATACAATCTAGATTCTCTTCAGTTATATTTTTATTCTGCTTTACACATGTGCTCCCAGTGTTTGTGGTTATAAGATGTTTAAATTCTTGTTGCTATGTGCCGAGAGCCTCTGGTTGCAGCTATCCCTACAAACCCACTTGTTCACCCCAAACTCAGGATGGCAGTAGGTGATTCCAGTTGCACAATCTCCATCCAAATATACCTGACTATATAAAGATTAGGAATGCAATTGGAGAACTAAAGATAACAGTGACAGATATTCTAGATAACAGTGACTAGCATATTCTAGTAATGAGAAGAAACCAATTTATGTTTCAATATTCAGAAGGCAATTTTTGGGAACATCAGAAGAGGTTCTGGGTACTGACTGAAAATTTCAGTGATAAAGCAGCTAGACCCCAGAGTACTTTCCTCCTCCCACAGCAAGCAACTACCTGGGAAAGGATAGTTTGTTTCATGAAGAAATCTGTTTTAAGAAGGCCAGGATACCATGAGCATGACAGAGGAGAGGAAAGAGTCATGGGAATGAAAATGGAGGTGAAGCGAAAACCCATGTGAACCAGATTGCTGGTCTTCTTCAGTCCAGCTGTAGATGGCCTGACTTCCAGCTCTCCTATTCTCCAAGAAAAGGCTTAAAGAACTCTGATGGGCCCCCAGGAGAAAGCTCCGCGGATGTTATCATTTGTTTTCTCCCCAAAACAACAATCAACCCATCAAATTGCTTTAGGAAAATCATTAAGCTCGCCCCTTCAGTGACAATTCCAATCTTTGATTTCTAAACATGAACAAGTAGACAAGTACGTCAAGAAGACACCCAACTTGAAAAGGCAGAAAGAACGAGATAGAGAGAAAGAGAGAGAGAGAGAGTCAAAAAATAAATAAACAAAAATCAAAAAACAACACCAGAAAATGTTCTGCAAAATATATTCCACGTGAAAAGTAACATTTATGGCACTATTCCAAGAATAATGGAATACTATGTCCATGGAATATGAACTTGAAGGGGCATGAATTTGTTTGGAATGAGCTTATGGGAATAAGTAAGATTTGTGAACAAAGGGGAATAGTTTAAAGAATAAGTCAATTGAATGTGCTAGAGAGCAGAACATTAACAAAGGTGTACAATTGGATGGATAATTCTAGAAAATAAAGGAATTTCCCATAGTTTTTCATTTTGGGGCGTGTGTGTGTGTGTGTGTGTGTGTGTGTGTGTGTGTGTATGTGTGTTTCAGACTCAGGAAAAGGACCTCAAAGAATTAAGTCAGACAATTTGACAATACATTTGCTTCTGGATTCAATTGCCTGCTCACTATCAGTATTACACAAGAAAGAACATTTTACTTTTGATAAAATTTATGAACCCGAAACACAAGAAGGAAAAACCTTTAAAAAGTTTTAAATATTTTACAGAAGTCAAGAATAATGGCAATATGAAAGCTGTAAGGTCAACGTAAGAAGAGGAGACAGCCTAGTTCAGTGGTTGACTGCTTGCTTAGTTCTAGGAGGTGCTTGATTCCTTGTTCAAGACCACGACCATTCCCCCACCCCCCAACACACTCAATCTTCAAACTTTGAGAGACAAATAATTTGTTACCCTATTATTTTATGCCCTTGAAAAATTCCTATGTCATTTTGGAGTAAGAATAACCCCTTAGGGAATATATAATTTCAAAATATTATCAATCACTGTAGATTCTTTTTTGACAATGAAATACCTTTTGCCAAAGAAAATTTACAAAAAGCATGATATTTGTCTGTCACAGAAGAAAGGAGAAAGTATTATGCAGAATGTAAACATAATAAAGTTTCTATAGTTGGTAACAAGCGAAGTAAATTTCCATAACTACTAAGAAGAAGAGAATGGAAAACTCCAAAAGTTAGCTGAGAAATTGCAAACAAAAAATTAAGGATGAGTAGATAGGAGGGAATCATAACACTGTTACATTGAAGTGAATCTAAAGGAAAGTAATTTTACAAAGTTGACAATGTCGTGAAGTTTCATGACCCATGAAGTAAAAGATACACAAATAAAAAATTATACTCCTATTTATAGATAAAACAAAAAAATATTTGCAAATAATAGGGAAAAATGAAATAATCTGTGTGTAGCACTTGGCTCAGTAATGAAAATACTGATACATCTCAAATAAGGAAAAAAACCCATGAAAATTGTTCAAAATAAAATAAATAAGTAAAAGCTTTTATCGCACACTGGGGACTAAGCAGCGCAGGGAAGGGTTAGGTTAAGCCCTTGTTATCACTCTCCTTAACGTCTTACCTCCACATCAGAAGCACCTGCCCCAAACCACATTACCACATCCCTACAAATACAGCAGGAATCTTGAAAGCATGCAGACATGCAATATTTCTTGCTGGTAGCTACAAGCACCCTGAGTAAGTTTCATTTACACAGTCTGTCCTTGGAATTCTGCATAGGCCGAAGAACAAGTCATCAGGGAATGCAGCAGGCACACATAGCCATCTAGAGTAGAAGTCATTCACTTAGAGTCACCTTTGTGCACCTTGGATTTATGCCAAGGCAGTACCATGAGGTAGATTTCTAACCCTTTCTTCTAACGTCTGCTGGGCGGATGTCTGCAGAAAGTGATTTATAGGTCATTTGTTCTTTCTCTGCATAGTGGGAGCAAAGCGACTTCTGCTTAAAGGCTTTTCTTTCTATTTATCCTTTCCGAAGTTCAGGTTTCCGGCCCCCTGACATGGACTTTTGAAATATTCCTGTAGCTGGCATTTCACTCCCTGGTAATTCATTCCATGCAAATTCAGTCCACTTACAAGACCTCACAACGAGCCTGTATCCACACTAAGATTCAAAGCAAACGGGTTAATAGTGATCAATTGATACTGTCTTGCAGATGTGCCTTTGGTTCTTTTTGCTGCTGTCTGTCGGGATGCTCAAGACATGGTTAAGTTCCATCACAGACTTTGAAGACGTTTAGAGATCTAAGGCCAGACTTGGTAATGCATACCTGTGTTCTCTGTACTTGGGACACAGGCAGGAGATTAAGGTGTTGCAGACCCATTTGGGCTACATAGAAAAAATCAAACATAAAATTGCACACTTTAACCATTTTCCTTAGAATTTTCTTCTATTCCTTAAACTGCAATAGAGTATTTTCAAGTGACAAGACCTAAACCTCATGGGCTGAAAAGGAAAAGAACGAGGCGTGAAGAGGATGTCATAGAAGGCAGGAGGGGGAACGCAGCTTGGACTCAGGAAGCACTAGAAACAGCCCTTCAACCCCCAGGACCACGTGCATTTCCCCCATGAACCTTTATCACCTCTCTTTGTGCGGCTTTCTTGCTCTTTGTGATCCTTCCCTCAAAATTCCTTTCTTTTTCTTTTTCATGTGGGATAATCTCATAGAAGCAAAATATCTTGGGCAGGAAATGAGGCTCAGTGGTTAAGAGCACTTGCTGCTCTTGCAGACGGTCCAGCTTCAGTTTCCAGTACTCACAAGGGGACCACAACCACCAAGACCTCCAGGAGCAGAGGATCCCTGCCTTCTTCTTATTTCCTTGAACCCAAGACACATGCATGGTGGATGCAGACGAGCATTCATAGAGCAAAAATGAGTAAATTTTTAAAAAATATATCACAGTTGATTTTGATTGAAATTTCTTCTCCTAATGAATATTGGTCTATTTTATTCTTCATCTTTATTTTCCAATTTGTAATTAATAAATGGCTCCTTTAGATATGCCTTTCAGAAAAGAGGTCATAATTTAAGCCCCCCCTTTTTTACAACACATATTCCTAGTTTAGTATCGTTTTGCTTTATTCTTCATGTGGCACTTATGCATAAAATTTTGATATTTTGGTGTAATTTTCTTATTACCAACTTCTGTGTAATTCCTAGGACACGGTGTACTTAAATGCATATTCCTGTATTCTGTAGTCTAGTATTTATTTTAGGCATATAAACATATATATGGAATTTACTTGTTTATTTACTCATTATTTAGAATCTTGCTATGTATGCTATGTAACCAAAGCTGCTTTGAACTTAGGACCTTTCTACTCATGCCATGATTTCAGGATTTTGAATGTGTACCACCTCTTCTGGACCCTGGAATGTATGTTAAGGATATTGTATGGCGAAATTTACTCTGCTCCACGAGCCAAGGGACTGGTGGTTGGTACAAAAGACCCTAGTTCTCAGGAGTTGACTTCCTCCTAAAGCTTGTGGGTCACTCTGTTTTGTCCTCTCATTGCCTCTCACAAAACATGGGATCTTGGCATCCAGCACTCTAGTGCCCCTGTGGCTTTGAGTGTCTTGCCACGCAATGACCTCAGCATAGTTTCAGTGTTGCAGTGGACAAAATGGAGACTGTCTGAGAAGTTCAGCGTTAAGTCCAGGCTAACTCATTGTTCTGCCAGTCACGTTTTATTTGTCGAGGCACTGCAGAACCTCCTCTTCCTCCTCATTCCAGAATCAAGGGGACGGAAACAACAGAATGTCATCCACTCTCATAAAATGACAGTGTAGCACTACACAGCAGCATGGTCAGTGGGCTGGGGCTGTGGAAGTCACACAGAAAGGGACTCTCACCCCTACACGCACAACAAAGGAATTTTACTGCTCAAAACCCAGACGGTGGTATGCTATTCTACCCGACACAGCTCTTTCAGTTCCAAGTACTCAATTAAATGAATAGCTATTGGATGTCTACTTTGTAGGAAGTTACACCATAACGGTTGTGCCATTATTGTTGGCAAGACTGGGCATGTCTTGCCAAGACAGTCATTTTTATACCTCACAGTTTTCACAGCTAGGCAACAATGATATTTATTTTGTTCATTTAGTAGTCTGCTTCGTACCTCCCATCTCTATGGAAACTGGCCAGTAAGAATGGAGCTTCCAGGTTAAGTCAAGCTTGATTTTTTTCATGTTTTATGACACATGTGTTATTTTCAGTCTTAGGTTCTTACCTGTTTTGAAGGGTAATAAATTAAACAAAGGCAATAGCTTATATGTTTAGGGACCTATGGGACTCCATAAGTTAAAAAGAAATCAAAAAGACGTAAACCCATTTCTGGTACTGGGTAACAAGTTGGGTCTAGCAGAAACATTGTTCCGTTAGGATACCTGCACTTTACATATTTGTAACTCATGTGTTTGTGTATATATTCAGGAGGCTTCTACTGCAGTATGTTTCCATATGGCATTTTCCAAAGGCCTTTGTATTAGTTATTCTTCCCATATTATCTCCTCTACCCAGGCCTCTTACTCCCACCTCATTTAATCCTTTCCAAATTATCATTGTCCTTCTTGTCTTTATATACCAAATTCTATATCTACTCCCTTGAAAGATACCTATCCCCAGGTCCTTTTACTAGTTTTTTTTTTTAATCTGTATGATTATTTCAAATGATAGATAGATAGATAGAGAGTTTGAAAACTAGCAATGTGACTGAAAATATGTGATTTATGTCTTTCTGAGTCTGGGTCACCTCATATAAAATGAGTATTTCCAAATCCAGCTAAATGTCATTTTTAAAGAATTTTAATGAATAAAACAAAATGTGTGAATATGTCATGTAATTATCATCTAATCTTCAGTTGATGACTATCTAGCTTGTTTGTGTATCTTTACTATTGTAAACCAAGCAACAATAAACAAGAATGAGCAATATTTCTGGAGTGGGTAAAAGCATCCTTTGGATATGTACACATGACCATATGATGGGTCTCTACATTGCTTTTAAGGAAACACCAGTCTGATCTTCATAATAGTTGTGCCATTTTGCAATCCTACAAGAAATGAATTCATGTTCTTATTTTTCTGAATCTATGTCAATGTTTCTTGTCCTTTGTTTATAGGTAGTTTACCATTGTTGTTTGTCTTTGTGTTCCTTTCGGTTGTGGCCATTCGAACTGGAATAAGATAAAATCTCAAAGTAGTTCTTGTTTCCATTTTCCTGGCAGGTTGATATTCCCTGAATATTTTAATCTTTGACCTTTTAAAATTTTCAGAAATCTGTTTTATATTTTGAGAATGCTCAGTTTGTTTCCTTGGTCCATTTTTAATTGGGTTGGTTTTTCTTTATTTTTTATTACTTTTGTTTTGTTTTGCTTTTGCTTCCTTGTGTTTTCTAGACACTAACATTCTATCACAGAAATGGTTGGTAAAGATGTTTTCTTTCCGTTCTGTAGACTGCCTCTTCACTTGAATAATAGTGTCGTTAGCTTTACAGATGATTTTAGGTTCATGACGTTCCATTTATTAACCTGTACTACTGGGGTCCTGTTCATAAAGTCCTTTCTTGTGACTATAAATTCTAGGGTGCTCTATACTGTCTCCTTTATTAGATTCAAGGTATCAGGACTTATGTTCAATCCTTGATCAATTTGAAGATGAGTTTTATACAAAGTGTACAATTTATTTATTAACATTAAGTCTATCCTCTTATTTTTAGTCAGATAAATACTAATAATAAAAAATGACTTTCAACTTTAGTAATTAGAATTAAAATAACATGAAAATAATAATAATAATAATAATAATAATAATAATAATATTAATAGCATGGGCATGTTTATTTGGGAAATACCATGAATCTATTAGTTAAAGGTATATTTATCTCCTATTTATAAACAAGTGCTACATTGTTCAGGAAAACTAATAAAATAACCTCAGATTCCACAGCTCACTAAAATTGGGGCCAGGAAACTTCTCTGGATCTATATAGAATTTAATAACCTTCAGTCCTAATCATTTCAGATGCCTTGTTCCTAGTAGCATTAACTAACCTTTCTACAGTCTTCATGAGAAAAAGAGAGGGTATTTTATCTGGATATTTACTGAACAGTTAAATTGGATGACCATGAATTATGGACTCTTTATTTGAAAAGAAAACTAAAGTAAATGATGGTATTTCCATGAATTACTAAGATACTGTAAATACTTTTTGAAGTAGATATTTTCAGGCAATATCCATCTGTGCATGAGTCTTTTTTCTTATTAATTGGATAATCATTCATTCCATACTTGTTTTTCAGGCACTTTGCTAGACAGAACGCCCGAGGTAAGGAAAAGGAAGGGATGACGGCTGAATATAAAGAATCCGCACCCTATTTTGAATTTACAGTTATTTCATATGTCCTGATCTCAGTTTCATTTGATGAGCATGAGATTGGTTTAAGTCAACATTCTTTTAGTTTTAGATGTGTATGTGTGCCAGAGTCTTTTGAGACATGACTCAGGTAGTGTTTGTGAGCTCCGTTCTTCATGCACCTTCTCTACACCTGCCCCGAGCCACGTTCTCATGAGTAATTAGCCTCCGAGAATGTGTTTGTTTATTTGAAAATAAAGGGAGAGTCAACATTATCATATGCCCTTTTCAAACATGCAAACAGTAACATCAGTCTCCCACATTTGTGAGAACACACACACACACACACACACACACACACACACGTGCGCACTTAGGCACACATGTACGCCACAGTCATCATTAGTCAAGTATAACTAAGAGTGACTAATATAATAACTTTTATATTAACTAAACATTTCGTTTTTAAGAGCTGAAGTAATAACCACTTCCTGGGAATAACATTCAGTTTCAAAGGGCATTCTGGGACTCATAAAACTAAACATGGAGAACAGTGCTGTCTCCAAGCAAGAATGGCTACCGTGGGGATTTCAGCCATGCACACAGAAGCTGCAAGTTCCCTCGGTTTTTGTATTTATCAAGACTTTTGTCAACAGCATTTTTTTTTTAAATTCCTGTAACCACCCACCACTGCAGCCTCCTCTTAATCGGATTTACAGCATGCTGACATCCTCTCACGGCAACCCCATTTACAGTGCTCTCGAGCTGCGGAGGTTCCCATGAGCCAAAGCAGCATATCTAATCGCAAGCGTTTGGATTTTAATTTTTGACGCTGGTAAAAACACCGCACCATTTTCTATTCCTTCACCTTCAAACTACGTTATTATATGTGCACCATTTTTTTATTAATTTGCACCTCCACTATCTGTACTGGCAGAGAACATGTGAAGAGAAAATCAAACACAGTCAGAATAATCAACATCTTTCAACCAAGGTATGGCACAGGTGGTGCGGTGTCTTTGGGCTTTCCTTTCTTTTAAGGAAGAATAAAGATTAGGAGCTAGTTCACTTGGTTTAGCTTTAAACTTGTTTAAGATTCTTGCGACATACAAAATTGAAAGTGATGTGAGACCCTGGAACAATAAAGGTTCATCTTGTAAGTGATAAAGAGCACCACTGATGTTTCTATTGCTTCCCTCCCACTGTTAGGGAAATAGAATTGGGATCCACCTCTGATTGCGATAAGTGAAAGCCTGGAATTATTTAGCATACAGAACCTTAATGGTGCAGTTCAGGATTTACTATGTAAAACACTACCTTAAAGTAGTAGTAGTAGGCTTTAAAATGATGTGTGTGTGCTGGGGGGGGGGCAAAATGTGTTTTGGATAATACAGATTTTCTTTCTCTGATAAGTGTTTTTTTTTTTTAAATTTTCCATTTAAAGGTGCAACATAGCATGCTCTGTAATAGAGTCTCCATGCCCTGTGACACCAGGGAAGTAACATGGAGAACCGTGGCGTGCCTTAAGGATAGGTTTCTCCTCTCAGGCTGCCATCTTCAGGATGCTACAACAAAATGCCATAGTTTGGATGGCTTGTAAGCAACAGAAATTTATCTCCCACGTATCATAGACTGAAGACAGATCGGTGTGCTAGCCGATTTAATGTGAGGGACAAGTCTTGATTTCTGGATCACAGGAGGCATTTTCTCTTCTAGTTCCACCCTCGCATGACTGAAGGAGATGAGGCAAGACTCCTGGGAAGACCAAGTCATATCATTTATTAGACAACTAACCCTTCAATTATTTCGTGACTAGATTTTAATGTAACAACTTTGGGGAGGCCTCTAACATTCAGAGCAGAGCAAGAACTTGCCATAGCCGACAAAGATTCAAGAGTTTCTTCTGCTTTCTGACCCTTCTCTCCCTTCCCGTCCCCTTACTTCTACCTTCTCTTTTACCCCACTCCTCTATTTCCTGTTTTCTTTTTTCTTTCCTTCCTTGTTCTTGAGGTATGGCCTCCTGCACCTCCCTCCAGACTGCAGACATTATGAGTTTGTCCCACCTCTTAATTCTTTTGAACATTAGGTTGTCTTATTTTGTTCTTGTGGTGATCCTAAGCAATTCAGGTGACATTAATGTCTAGGAATATCCATATGATTATATTTCTAAACACTCCTCTACTTTCTGTCGGGTGGAATATATGCTTAACACAACTGTGCTGCCTAGCCTACTAGCTTAGTCCAAGAGCACACTTTTGAGTCCTGGTTTGGAACTCTAGTGATCATGTGTTCTGTGGGGAATCACAGCTCAGTTGCTTTTACTGTCCAGTGTAGTGCCAGTGTGTCAAGCCACATACTGTTTGCTAATCCAGGAAAAGATCCACATCAAAATTCAAAAGATGGCCTCAAATGAATATGCATAGCTTTTCCAACCACACAAAGGCAAAGTTGTGATGTTATACTATCTTAAGTTAGGGACATCTGTAGCTGCAATTGAAATGTGTGTTATATATATATATATATATATATATATATATATATATATATATATATACATTTTATTTTGGATGTCAATGCCAAGAATTACTCTCAGGCTTTATCCCACATCCTACCATCTAGATTTGTTACCAGGGTTATATACACTATGATGATTCAGCCACACAGATTTGTCAAAGTTATGAGGGATCATAACCACACAGGGTTCTGGACGAAAAGAAATGATGGCAGAAAATGTTGGGTCTTTCCAATAACCATGAAGCTGGAAAAGACACACGAAGCACAGCTTATTTTTTTTTTCTTAAAGGGGTGAAGTTTGAAACAATAGGAGCTAGAAGCCCCATCTGTTATTTAATGCTATCACAAAATATGTAAGATAGAGCAATTAAAATATTTTATTGTTGTTATCATTTTGAGTACCAGGAGGCCAAAAGCATGGCATGGCACAGACCCCACAAGAGAGCCTCTCTACCACACAATTCCAAGGCAGAGAGCATCATATGGTAATACATCAAGCTCACTAGCTGGTATCTGTCTTCTATTTCGTATAAAACCACTAATGTCATCATGGGACTCTGCCACCATGTATTTATTTAGTTCTAATTATTTTCCAAATAATTTCCAAATATCTTACCTGTGAATATCATTTAATAAGCTTTTGAGTAATAATGGGACTGGAGAGATAACTCAGTCAATAAAGTGCTTGTTTTAAAAGCAGGAGAAACCAATTTCAGATGTCCAGAACTCCCAGAAAAAGAGGGCCAGAAAGTATACATCAGGTACCTCAGTGTTGAGATATGAACCAAGATACTGGTGGATGTTTGGTGGGTCCAGTCAGTCACTTGAGGCAAAGAATCAAGCTCCAAATTTAGCAGAGACCCTATCTCAAGATATAAGTGAAGAACAATTCAGTAAGGTAAACTGTTGTCTACCCTGGCTTCCACACATATGAACAAATTCTGAACGCATGCACACACACAAACACGCATGCGTGCACACACAAACAGGAACCTGAAGTCATACATCGACATTCCCATGAAAGAATCTAAATAATAAGTTTGCAGTGCACAAAGATTTGCAGGAAACATTGACAATGTACCACTGAGTTTTAAGGGAGATCTTGTATAATGAAAAATTTGTAAGTGACCGGGATTTTAGGCATGAGAAGAAGGAGAGTCAGCAGGGACTGGACTAATGTATAATGTAGTTATGGTGGTCTTTGGCTATTGGAATGCCCACATAGTTGATGGAGACTAGAAGGTGTGTTATTGGGATATCAGCAATATCATTCTGGTGCTGTACTTAGAGGGGGAACAAGGTCAATAATAGAATGAATATCAATTTGAACATAAACTTTGCCGCATGAGACCATGTAACCTAGGTTACTCGGCACCTTTCCAGTAGATAGGAATATCAGTGAAAGGATACAGATACTTCAAAAGACTATTATGAAAACTAGATTAAAAGTGCCTATTACCATGCTGGCAATCATTCCTAGACTATATATAAACTCATTTGTAAATAAGTGTCATTATTATTACAGAGAATAGGTTGTTGAGAAGTTGATGCAGCTGAATTTGAATGCAGAGACTAGAATAAATTAATTAGAACAAGTCAAATTTCTTTGAAAGACTGCAACAAGGGAAAGTAAGGAAGATATTTTGATGACAGAAGAACTCAGCACACTGAGTGTACATTTTTAAATGAGCTGCACAAACAAAATACTTTACTCAAGAGCAGATTTATAAATCAAGATCCATACCAATGCGAAGTATTCATCTCTATAGCATATCCCCCTTTAAATGTGAACAAACATTTATAAATAATATTTGGGAATCTGGGCATAGTTTTCTCCAAACTGCTTCCTGATTTTTGTTGGGTGAAGTAAATTTTCTGGGGTGTTCATGGTGACCTTTGGGTGGGGTCTTGGTTCATCAAACCACATTAGTATAGAAGAAATTTATAGGTTATCATTGTCTGTAGAAACAAAAGAACCTCTTTTCCAAAGGAACAATATTTTAGACCCAAATTCTGAAGTCAAAATACCTTTAAAATATATATGTTGATTTAACTTAGCACCTGTACAATGAAATGTCTCTCTGTACTTAGCTCCTTCACAGTGAAAAAATTCAAAGAAAACACAATAAAGTACATAAACCAGACTCTCTGTGTATATTCTATGACTTTACATCGCCTATTTTTTTTACCCCTTTAATTTACGACTGTATGTACTCTGTCTCTTTAAAGACTTTGTTTTATTTTTTAAAACATTTACCTCATTTTAAAACTGTCTATATTCTTTTTCTTCTCTCCCCCAAGTCTATGTACATTTATCCAACACTGTGACCCATTTAGGCATCTATATCTGTCTAAATCTGTCTTTATTGCATATCTGTAATTATTTTGTGACCAGAAGTTCCCTTTTTATTTTAAATACTAAGCAGGTGAGGCTAAAGCCCACACAGCCCTGCCTGCTTGCTTTGCCCAGTCCAACATGCAGAGGCACGTTTGTTGCCTCTGAGAGTTATTTTTGCCCCATTTTTAGGCACAAAGTGGCTCTATGTTGCCATTAAGCAAGTTGTAGCACTCCTCTCACAGACCCCATTTAAATGCTCCATCGCTGGAGCTCCTGAAAGACTCAGAGCTGTTTATGCAACTAGCATGAACCAGGAAGCCTTCTTAAAGGAGCTGCACAGTTTTTGCTGCTAGTGCTTAGTCACGGAGACTTCTCTTATAAGAATCAGTGTCTCTGCTTGCTTCAAGCAAACAGAGCCCAGCCAAGAAAATGCTGCTACCAAAAAGCCATGCTTAACTCTATTCTTTTGCGTATAGAATTCTTTTTTTAAGTTATTTCAGGTTTTATATGGATATAGTTGACCACATTGGCATGTCAGTCTGTTGAAGGAGAGCTGCTTCTTCATTCCCTTCTGTACAGACCATGAAATAATTACTCAGAAACTATATCATTTGTAATACCGTTTGTTCAATAGCTTTGGTGTATTGCTAGCTACCTCTTACATCTTGAATTAACCCATTTCCATTATTTTACATTTTACACAAGGCTTATGGCCTACTGGCAAGGTTCCAGCTGACAGCTTGCATCTTTCCCTTCTAGCAGCTACACAGCATCTCCTTAACACCACCTTCTTTCTCCCAGCATTCAGTTTAGTTTTCCCACCTAGTTCTATTTTGCTAAGGTATTGGCCAAACCAGCTTTATTCATTAACCAATAAAAGGAACACATATACAAAGGACTTCCCACAACAATTTCAGGTCTAACTGCATGGAAACGAATGAGCAGCCTCTCTCAACAGTTAATGATAGCAGGTTGTATTTTTTTAAAGAAATCTTTTATTAAAATTCCCTCATTTAAAGAATAATAGCTATGTTAGGTACTACATGTACTAAGTAGTACATATACAATTTTGCAATCTAGGTAGAGAATGCGTTCTGTAATTCCTGGTGGATGTCTGGAACCACACATGAGAAGAAAAATACATACCCAGTTTTAGATATTATATTATTCCATCAAGTTGTAGAACTGAAACATTGACATAAGATTGTTTCTTTCTGTGTTAAATCTAGACTAGTCTCATTTTCATTTAGCAGGGAAATGTTTGCAACTGATTTTTTTTCTGTGTGAAAGTGTCCACCATTGCTAGTGGACAATGACAGTTACTTGGACCCTATCCTCATGAAGCCATCAGAGAGCATCTGGCCAATGTCTGCGCTAACCAACTCCCAAGGAAGTCTCTAGCATCTCAGGTAGGACAGTCCATGATCTGCTGTGCTTTTGAATCCCGTTCAGAACATGTTGATTACATATTGCTAGAAATTCCTGTTTAAGTTTTTCTGATTGAAATTGAGCAGAGGGAACTGAAACCACAGATAAAGGTAGACCATATTGTTTTGAAAAATATGTTTATAAACATGATGGATAGTTTGTTACAACTTTGAAAACTCTTCTAATTTCTTTTTTATTTTATTTCTTTATTCATTTATTCATTTATTAAAATTTATTAAAAATTTATTAAAATTTATTAAATTTATTAAAAATTTCCACCTCTTCCCCACCTCCCTTTTCCCTCCCCCTCTCCACCTTCCCCTCTCTAGTCCTAAGAGCAGTCAGGGTTCCCTGCCCCGTGGAAAGTCCAAGGTCTTCCCCCCTCCATCCAGGTCTATAAAGGTGAACATCCGAACAAACCAGGCTCCCACAAAGTCAGTCCATGCAGTAGAATCAAAACCCAGCGCCATTGTCCTTGGCTTCTCAGTCAGCCTTCATTGCCAGCCACATTCAGAGTGTCCAGTTTGATCACATGCTCCATCACTCCCAGTCCAGTTGGCCTTGGTGAGCTCCCATTAGATCAGTAGGTGGATGTACCCCTCGTGGTTCTGACTTCCTTGCTCATGTTCTCCCTCCTTCTGCTCCGAAGGTGAACCCAAAGAAAACTCTTCTAATTTCTGATTTAAAAAAAATGGAATAGGTACAAACCATATAGATACAGGAAAGCCATTCTAGGTAAAGATAGACTCCTTGGCTATATGAATATATATATATATATATATATATATATATATATATGTATATATATACTATTTATTGGACTAATATGTACAATGAAAAAAGATAATTTGTTTTCCTTTAAAAAATAAAAAATAGACGATTTATATATACTATATATTATAAGGCCTGGAATTTGTTGTACAGCTGAGAATGATCTTGACCTTCTGATTCTCTCACCCCTAGTGAATGCCAGAATTGTAGGCATTTGTCACTACAGCAAGTTTATACAGTGCTGGAGACTGAACCCAGGGCTTCTTACATGTTAGGTAAATGCTACCAAGTGAGCTACTGTGTCAGCCCCCAATTTTTAATACTAAACCATATGCTTTTCTTCTCAGAGTCCAGTTTTAATATTCAGTTTGATTTTTAATCTGGTTTATTACAGCTTGTGACTCTTTTCTGCTGTGGGAAGGTTTACAGCTAGTAACTACCCACCGACTGGGGCGTGGCCTCATAGAAGATTTACCCAGATGCTGAAGCCAATCAGGCTCTTCTTTCCTCTCCCTGGACCCCGTTTTGCTGGTTCGATTTGTTTGGGATCTCATCTTCATCCATTGTTCAAGCAGAGAATCCTGATTTGTAAGTTTTACCCCTTAATAAATGCCTGTCTATTTCGTAGTTCTGAGCTAGTGTAGGACTCCTTTTTAAAGCGTCTGATCTCTCAACCGTCACTTTCCTAGAAAGGTTAATTTAAAAACAAAACTTAAATTTTAATAACAGTTTTGGTTTAAATGACTATATTCAATATATTTTTAAATTACTCATATGCATCTGTTCATTTTTAGAATAGACGTTTTTGTCTTCATTTCACGTGTGTGAGTGCTTGCCAGCATGTGTATGTGTGCACCCTATTCATACAGTGCTTTCAGAGGCCAGAAGAGGGTGTCAAATCTCCTGTACCTGAAGCCACAAATGACTGGGAGCTGAGGATGGAACCTGGGTCCTCTGCCAAAGCCCTGAGTACTTTTAACCCCTGAGCCATTCTCTAGCTCCACCCCATCTATTTCTCCAAAAAACAAATTCCCAATTCGTCTTCCTTGATCATTCGGAGAAATGCATGAGCATTTCATCACGAGGAGGATTTCACAATTTTTAAAAGATGTCAAAAATGATGTAATTGTAATAAAGCATCATACAAAACTACCGATGAAAACATGCGCCACACACCAGTTCTCAGGAGTGAAAACAGGCACTTCACTGTGGTGAAGGAAGCTTGCTGACAGAATGAAAATCTGATGCTGAAAACTTTCATTCAAAATCCAGTATTAGCTCTCATTTCATAATATTTACCTTAGCGGTTGGAGTCACAATATTTCCCTTGAGTGAGATAGCATTGTTAAGCACACCGTAATGAGAAGTGTTGACATTTTATTGAAAGCCACTCTATATTGCTAATCTGCTATGAACATTGCCACAGTAGTGGGGGAAGATCTGTCAAAATGTGTTGGACTATGTTTTGTCTTGACGGGAAAGAATAATTTCACACTGCTCAGGCTTCCCCTCCATTAACAATGGGAAATGGGGGTGTTTGTCATGTCCTTAGCCTTCTTCTCCTTGACTGGTGAGATCCTTGGACCCCTCCTTCCTCTGAGAGTTCTCATGTTAGACTTCTGAGGTGTGCCATCTTTGGTCACATGCCTTTTCCCCCCAGGACTTTGCTCCCAGTTGTTAAGAAGCTGGTTTCTTCCCAGCAGAAGTCTATATTCTAGACTAGAACAAGTTGCCCCAATTTCCTTGTCTTTATTTCATTATCTTTCAATCTTAACTTTCTATGTCACCTGAGAGATGGACTTAGAAACTTTAAACTTTGGTTTTTATTTACTTATGTAAACAAACTGAATAAATCAAAATATGAGATCTAATGGCTGGGAAAATTGTATGTATTCTGTCAATAATGCTTTAAATAAACGCTGATTGACCAGGCAGGAAGTGTAGGCGGGAAAACCAGACAGGAAGTAGAGATGATGTAATGAGAACAGAAGAATTCTGGGAAGGAGGAAGCTGATTCCTCCCACTCCTGCCCAGATCACCGAAGCAGCAGGATGTGATCTACGCCACTGAAAAAGGTACTGAGCCACATGGCTAAAATAGATAAGAATAATAGGTTAAGATAAGTCAGAAGAACTAATAAGTAGCCTGACCTAATGGGTCAATCAGCTTTATAACTTATAGAGATCTCTGTGTGATTTTCTTTTGGGGCTAAACAGCTGAGGGGAACTGAGCAGGACAACAAGCCCTTCCCTTCATGTTACAATCTAACAAGTCTAATTTTAAATTATTTCTCAGTTCTATGCAGACTTATGAAATTTAAAACTTTAAATGAAATATTTGTCTGAGAAACTCATGGAAAACTAAGTCAGATTTGTGAATATTACCCTTATATTGAATTTTGGCCAGAGAACTTAACTTCCCTACAATAACTGTATATAACAGGAATAAACTGTGTTCTAAGATTTTAAAAATAATTGATTCTGCTAAAAGACATGATAATAAATTAACTGCAAATGACATATCATTATACCCGTTTATCAAAGATTCACTTATCCCACATCAGAAAAGCTTCATCTTGCAACAGGCTATACTTAAAACAGAGATCCCCAACTAGACAATGGACAGAGAGTGAGAGACTTGGGAGCACTCAGTCCTAAATGGGATGGCTTAATACACCTGTCCCATGAAGTCTCGTGATCTTTGCAGAAGAGAAGGCAGAAAGTCTGCAAGAGCCAGAGTTGGTGGAAGGCTAACAGAGTCATCCAAACACAAAAAGACTGATGCACACATGAACTCACAGTGACAGTGATGGCATTCACAGGCCAGCACAGGTTCAAACTTGGCAGTGTTCTAGTACTGAGACAGGAAGGTAGACCACTAACTCCTACTCCTAACCAATAAAATACCTATAATTAATGCCTTCTGGGAAGGCAAAACCAGTTTTCTTCAACAGAGTCTTAGTAGTTATATCAACTACACTTCAAGAAGAGACCCATGCAAAAAAGTATTTGGCCAGCTCAAAATGGAATACATGGTTTTTTTTTTTGTTATTTTGGTTGGGTTTTTTGTTTGTTTGGTTTGGTTTGGTTTTTTTGTGTTCCTTATTTGCTTATTGTTGTTTGTATGTGTGTGTGTCATTTTTGTTTTCTTGTGATATATTTTGTTTTACCAAAAGAATGATGATTACTTTACTTGTACATTTATATCTTTAAGTGTAAGAAAGAGCATGGTGTCGTGTGGATAGGGAGGTAGAGATGTACTGAGAGGTATTTAGAGGAGAGTCAAGTATATGATGAAAGCACATTGCTTAAAAACATTATCAATGAAAAATAATTTAAAAAGACAAGAAAAGGTTACAAACACAACAGACTTCAAATTTAAGTGAAGTATCTTTGTTCAAAGAGATGGTTAGGAAAAATTCTTTTCATAACTCAAATAATAACAATATTAAGAAAAATAGTCATAAAATATTTATGACAGTTTTATTAAGCTACTGAATGAAAAGCGTAAAGTAAGTGACTTTTTCACTTGTTATTTACAATGTGCTTGACTTTTTACCATTTCCAGGTACTCGTCAAGTGACAGCGTTCAGAGCTGTGTGATCTTCACGGTCACAGATTATCCAGGAAGAGTGTACATTCTGTAACCATGGTGTATAGGTGGCAATGTGTATGTCTCTGTGTGCGTGTGTGTAATATGTGTGCTTATGCCTATGCTGAATAAATCTACAATGCTCTACAGTCAACTTGCTAGAGGTCAGAGAACACCTCACTCTTTACCCTCTTGGAAACAGGCTCTCTTTTTTGTTTTGTGTGTGATGACTATGATCCAGGAACTTCCGGAGATGCTCCTTCCTCCACCTCCCTTGTCAGTATTAGAGTACCGGAATTGCACTCTTCAGACCTTATGCTCATCCTTATGTGGACTCTGAATATTCTGCCTCAGATCCTCAGTTACAAGGCTGAGACATTATGTCTCCTATGCTTGTACTTCACGAATCCTCATCTGCTAGATCCTGATCCATTTCACCTGGACTTCATGGTGTAACCCAAATCTAGTTTCCCTTTCTTTGTCAATGATCACTATATTGTACTAACGCTTTCCTTCTTTAACTCTAGTCCTGCTAGCCTTCTTTATGGGATTCATGAATTGAGCAGCAGTAAGAACACGATGCCTTAATAAAATAATTATTGCATCTACTTTAGAGTTACCATCATTTATTTTAAAGTTAACATTTTAAGGAGTGTTTGTAACAAAACTGCACTCATTTCATTTTGCTTTTTAAAATGTCTAGGTTATATGACCTTCGAGTTGAGAAATTTAAACCAATAGACAAAATAGCCTATAAATAGACATTTACATTTTTATGGGATTAACAGAACATACAAGGAAGACACATAAAAACTTCTATTTCTAAAGTAAGCTCTGGGCCTGCTTTAGTAAGACAGAAAGGAGAGGTGTACACAAATCCTACTGAATACATTGTGTTCAGTATCTCACGTGTTGTTGACTGCAGTTAAAGGGGGGCGGGTTGAGTAATTCCAGTGACTATACTCAATGCTACAAAACTCTATTGTGCTTTTCCACACAATAAAAATCAGATATATCTGAAAAAGGAAGCTATTAATATTAAAATTCAAAGCATAATTAAAGCCTGCTACCTATAAACAAAAAATGTGAGCATGAGGATGACTGCATGGGAGCTGTGAGCTGTGTGTCACATGGTGAGTGACTGGACATGGTAACTTTGAGGAACTCAAGAAGTTACTTACTTTGTACATGTGTCCTGGTGTTAGAAAAACTGATACACCATGGTTTTTTATTCATAAAAACCTTGAAACTTAGAGGGAAACTCAGAGGGTTCCAAGAAGAGTTGGTGGGGATAACGTAGGTGGATATGATCAAAATAAGAGTACATTTATCATGAAATTATTCAATATTTTTAAAGTGCATAAATCTAAGGAAGACGAAAAGGACAATGAGGAACTAGAATTACTTTCTCATAAACACAAAATAAAATACTAATTTTTATATTTTAAAAAATTTTGGGAATAAAAAAATTGGCTCAAAATCAGAAGTTACTTATCTAAGAAAAGAATAAAATAGTGACCAGGGTTTTTAAATGCCAAATTAATATGTCATGGTCATGTGTAAAATGAAGAATGAGAGTTTGTTCCCTTTAAAGCTGCCATTTTTTAGAATAAGGCAATTTTTTTATATTGACCCTACTTAACCAATATAGTCTAATGATAAATCATATTGATTTCTATTTATTTAAACATCTTTTTTCTATTCATATATTCCCCAAACACGCTGGGTGTCTAGGTCATGTCCTGTATCACCCTGCATCACCCTGTATATCTCAAGCCAAAGAAATAATCTACCCCATATATATTGGCAGTCTGACTTCTACATGGACTGGTACGCAACATTCTAATACAAAAAAAAATCCCAAGGCTATTCTGTTAATTGATGCTTTATGTAAAATCAGATAAAGCATTAGAGCTCATTACTTTTCTCCCATCTCCCTTTGTAAACGCATTTTTCTAAAAAGGCTCTGACCGTGCCCACTTGAAATCTCGGCTGCTTGGGAGTTCACATTTTCAAGACCAGCTTGCACTCAGAGTATAGTTTATATTGACAGATTTGTGAGGTTCTGTCTCAAAATTATATATAAATACAGGACAAGAGGATTGTGGGTATAGTTTAGTGATAGAGACCAGGGATAGTGTACACAAAGGGCTAAGCTCAATCCTTGACACCACAAATCAAGAAGAGTAACACCATCAAATGCAAGCATCCATGAAATTATAAATAATGGTAATACTACACAACAAATCTGTGAACTTTGCTGAATGTTCTTGGCCCTTTTCATGCTTAGACTCAGTGCTCAAGGCATATTGAAAATGGTCTTGTTACTATCAGTATCTCATAGATGAGTCAAGTGGTCAATAGCACACAGTTTGTCTAGTATAACATGGCCCATTAGAGGTCTCACCATGTCTCTGACATACCAGCCATTCTCTTCATACTGTGGTTCTGTCTCTGGAAATCTGTGAAGGGCATGATTTGTCTTCAACAGGTCACACCCTGAAAGCTATACTCAAGATGTTACTAACAAACAGCCAGCTATTGCTCAGCCCAGTACAGGAAGCCGAAGCAAGAGCCAAAGAGACCATACAGTGTTTCTCCTTTGACCTTGTATGTTTTGATTTGACTGTTTTAGCCAACATAAAAGACCATAATTCTATACTCTTATCTTAAAATTATTCCAATTCAATTTCTAATGCTATTTTCATTTACATTATGTGTGGTGAGAGTACACGTACATAGGTAGTGACTGAAGGTTGCTTGTGCTTGTTTCTATTTTTCTCTTGGAATGAGACAAATAAACCATTTGAACGATTAAGGTAACTAACTTTTGCTATATGAAACATGAAATATTCTGTGTTATTGTTTTCCCACATAACCAAACACTGCTCAAAATGCAAGTGTGTCTATACCCCAGAGAGTAATAATTTCTTCTTTGATTGTTTGTTGTGGTTGCTTTTATTCGCGTAATGAAAACAGAACAAAGGCGCCTATGTTCAAACAGCAGCGATTCCGTAGTCTTCTCAGATATTGTCTGAATCTAATTGGATTTTAATGAAATGATATTTCCTTTGTGATAAGTACATAAAAATTATGTTTTTAATTAACATCACAAGGTATAAGCTATAGATACCAAGTTTCAACAGAACCAATGTGACTTTAATGTTTCCTTCATTTAAAACAAGACAGAAGAAAGAAGAACTCGGAAGGGAAAGTAAATAAATTAAACGGACAATGATTAGGGCCCCTTCTTTCTTGTCTTTGGAGTAGCGCCAGTCTCTCAGTGTCTATTTCGTTTTACTTTGAAGCCTTCCCTGAGTAGTTTCACTTTGAAAGACTTTCTGAAGATTTCTTTCTTTTGAGTCGCGGTTATCCGATTTGACAGTGTTTGTCAAATAGGCTCGCAAGTCAGATGTGTCTCACGTCTGAGTCATGATGGCAATCATTGCTCAGTGCTAAAAGCATTAGTTTATAACACTGGAAAGTGTGTCTGTGAAGTGCACAAATCTTCACATGCAAATCTCATGACTTCTTTTGGGAACAGCAATCTCTGTGCCTCTGACCAGCAAAAATGAGCAGAGAATGGAGTTTAGAAGACTCCTAAGTGGGCAGGAGTAAATCTTCCTTTTCTGTATAGTGTCAAAACTGACACGCAGAAATTCTAAGAAGGAAAGCAGGGAAGAACAATAACCAATGGAGCCCAAGAATCTCTGTGGGCCAGTAACTGTGATAGAGGATATGCTACGGCAATGCCATTGGGACAAGAGGAATGACAGCTTCAGAGGAAGAATTTTAAATCATTATTTCAAGGCTCAAACTAATCTGTATCAATAAAACAGAAACCATTGAAAATGAAACATTTTGACAAGGGAAAGTAAGCTTGTTTATTCTTGTATCATAATATCCATCCTTTGAGAAAGACAGATGCTTCCAAAGCATTTTCCTCTTCATGCCGCCCCGGGTCCCTGATGGTTGTAGGACTGCTACTCTGTACAAAGTTGTTTCCCTGAAGTGGTAGCGGGTTTTCTTGTGAATGTGGTGGATTAAAGTCAACTTCACAGCACAACGCATTCAATATTTGAAGTGTTGGTCGTATGACCAACAGTCCTGTGTTGTCTTGGAGAGGGATTGGGATTATTTTGAATACCAAGGTCTGCTGCAAGAGAGCAGTTTTGTGTGTATCCAGTTTATTTGCTGAGTGTACCTCTCAGATGTAATGGGTTTACTGGGATTCAGAATGCTGTACTGGGTGCACCTGGAAGTAGATCGCCAAATAGGGGATCATGTACTTTTTCTTAGTTTGAGTTTGGCTTTTGGAAGTGTTTTTAAGTTTCTCCTTGGGTCTAGTTTCTGGTCTGATTGTCACTGAATGAATGTCTCAAACAATTCATTTTTCCCATTTGTCATTATCCCATCAAGAAGTTGATATGTCGGATAAGGGAGAAAAATCATTCAAAACAGAACTTCCTTTTTACAAATACTTTAGTCAGCTCATAAGATATCCACTTATTAAGCTATGTTACCTTTATAATTTATTAAAATAGTCCATGATAAGTCCTTTTGTCCTTTTTCACAACTTCAATATATAGTTCTGAGAGCACCAGCTTTGAGGGTTACCTTAAATTGGTCATTGTCAGCTGTTGGTGGCCTTCCAATGTATTTTTCCTGCTCAAGGCTCTCGTCTCTTTTGCAAACCTGAACTGCCACTACACTATTCATTTATTATAGTTTCTGGGTATATTGCAGGAGACTGCTTGTTGCGAGCCACTTGTTGGTTCCCAGCCACCCAGCTAGCTTAGCACTGAAATAATCACACAGAAACTGTATCAATTAAATCACCGCTTGGCCCATTAGCTCGAGCATCTTATTGGCTAACTTTTTTTTTCTTTTTTTTTTCTGAGTTCATCCACATTTATTTTTTCTTGTTTTTTTCAAAGTTTATTAAATTATGAATGTTTCCATTTCCGCCCCTCCTCCCAGCACCCTCCCACTCCCCCTTCCCCCTTCTCCTCCCTCTCCATCCCTAAGAGCAGTCAGGGCTTCCAGTCCTGTGGGAAGTTCAAGTTCCTCCCCCCTCCCTCCAGGTCCAGGAAGGTGAGTATCCAAACAGACTGGATCCCAAAAATCCAGTATATGCAGAGGAAACAAGTCCCAGTGTCATTGTCAGTGGCTTTTCAGAAAGGCTCCGGGCCAGCCACATTCAGAGAATCTGGCCACATTCAGAAAATCTGGTTGGATCACATGCTCGTTCAGTCCCAGTCCAACTGGCCTTGGTGAACTCTCATTAGATCAGTCCCCTTGTATCAGTGGGTGATTGCATCCCTCGCGGTCCTGAGTTGTTTTTTTTTTTTTTTTCATGTTCTTCCTCCTTCTGCCCCTTTGTTCAACTATGTTCATAACAGCACTATTTGTAATAGCCAGAACCTGGAAACAACCTAGGTGCCCCTCAATAGAAGAATGGTTAAAGAAGGTGTGGAACATGTATACACTAGAGTTTTACTCAGCGGTAAAAAACAATGACATCTTGAATTTTGCATGCAAATGGATGGACATAGAAAACACTTTACTGAGTGAGGTAAGCCAGACCCAAAAAGAGGAATATGGTATGTATTCACTCATAAGTGGATTCTAGCCATAATTAAAGGTCTTTGAGCCTATTCGGGATCCCAGAGAAGCTAAATAAGAAGGTGAACCTGAAGAAAATCATGTACTTATCCTCCTGGAGATTGGAAATAGACAAGAGTCCCAGGTAACCTCGGGTGCATGGGGGCATGGGTGGGAGGGTTGTTGGAAGGGGAGAGGGTTAGAGAGAAGGGAGTAGGGGAGGAATGGGGAAAACTCGGGGGACTGAGATGAAGGAGGGAGGAAGGATGGATATGGGATCAGGGAAGAATATATCTCAACTAAGGGAGTCATTTTAGGGTTTACAAGAGACTTGATTATAAATGGGATCCCAGGTCCAAGGAGAGATCCCCAGACTGTTCTCTAGACAGAGGAGAGGGTGCCTGAACCGGCCTTGGCCTATAACCATACTGATGAAGATTTTGCTTATCACCATAGATCCTTCATCCGACGATGGATGGCGATACAGACGGAGACCATATTGGCTAACTCTTACATATTAATTTAACCCGTCTCCATGAATCTGTGTGTCACCATGACACCAAACAGCAAAGTTTCAGCACGTCTATCTCAGGCAGCAGCATCTCTCTGTCCACCTTCCCTCTCCTAGCATTCAGTCCAATTTTCTCTGCCTATGTAAGTTCTGCCCTATCAACAGGCCAAGGCAGTTTCTTTATTCATTAACCAATAAAAGCAACACATAGACAGAAGGGCCTCCTACACCATGGGTACATACACTGGTCTACATGCCAGTGGTCTCTGCTATTTTAAGAACCATTTTGAACTTGAAGAAGAAAATCACTTGAATTTGCCTTGTGTCTACCATCATTTCCTTAAAATCAGAGATGTACTAACAAACAGAAAATTACAGTGGCTGATCAACTTTTTTGTGAACTGGGCACAGACAATTATCATGTGGGAAAATGAACCTCAAATTAGGAATTGTTCCCATCAGATTGGCCTGTGGACAAATCTGTGGAAACATTTCCTTATTATACTGTTGTGCGAGGTTTCAGACCACTGTGGGTGGCATATCTCTGAGCAAGTAGTATTGAGTTGTATAAGAGAGAAATCAGAGCAGACCACGAAGAACAAGTCAGTAAGCAATGTGTCTCTATAGCCTCTGTTTCAGTCCCTGCCTCCAGGTTCCTGTTTTGAGTATCTTCCTTGAATTAATTCATGGTGGAGTATAAGCTGGAAGGCAATATAAACCTTGTACCCTCTAAAATACTTTGAATCACCACATTTTATCACAGCAATAGAAAGCAAACTAAGGCAAATGTCATTAGCAAAATAAAAACCAAAAACAAACACACAAAAACCCAACAAAACAAACACAATAGAACATATAAAATTAGAAATACACATTAAAATGATATATAGCATAACCACATTTACCAAGAAAACATTTTAGTATCAAAGGCAAGTTTCAAGAATATAAAAACTCCAACTAGTTTTTGCACCGATCTAATAGTAATCAGCTTGGTTTCCATCATGTCAACCATTTGTATCAGTTATCTACATGTTTGTTCACCCTTTAATAAACTTATCACACAGTTTACCTGACAGGCAACAGACTTCCTTGCCAAATCTTACCTTAGTTTATGTATTTATGTAATTGTGTGGGTGCTTAGAGATTGCTTTTCTCTGATTGACTTAAGCTTGTTTTGCAAGTGTAGAATCCAAAGTGAAAGAGCAAGAATTTGAAAGAAGTTCTTCATACAAGGTAAATGAATGATGAGCCTCCTGTTATGCACAGTGAACAGATGGGATCCTGATGAACTCTGCCTCCAAGGTGTTTAAGCAATGGTAAATACAAGAAACGTGTGCAAGCAGTGCTTCAGGAGTCTCCTACAGGAGGCTGAAGGCAAAGGCACATTTCTGAGTGCACCAAAATGAGTCTCCTCTCATTTTGAGACACTGAAAGTGTTCAGGCCCTCATGGGCACTCTGTTTAGAGGAGTTTAGAATGGACACGAAAAAGGGAATGGTTGTAGGACAGGATCCACTCTCAACAGAGACAGCCAGTAGGTTCTTCGTTTCAACTTAGTCTTGGTTTGCAAATATGTATTTTGTCCATCCTTCCTCTTAACTATAATAAACAAATAGATACAATTTTATAAAATACTGATGGGCTCTAAATTACAGTTTATTTAACTATAACTTATCAACTATATAACTATTATATTAACGATGTAACTATAACTTATCTAGTTATTTAACTAGAACTTTCACCAAGGCACAATTATATAAAGAATGTGTGACTCTTTTGAGGATAGTTGGGTGGATTTAATGTGTTTGTAGACCTGGGCAGCTGGTCTTACTACTGTCATCAAATCATACATAGGAGGATTAATATGAACAGACTATGTTTACAGCACTCCATGACATTATGTCTCTGAGACACTGATCAATTGCCAATTATGTTTCATTATTGTTTATAATCCATTCCTAGAAAATATCATCATCTGATAAATTTTTGTTTCAGTTTGTGAGACCTATTCTTGCCTTATATTGCTCAGTCTGGCCTGCAACAGTTACCTTCCTACCTCACCTTCCCCAGTGCTGGGATTACAAATGAGTACATGACCTTGATCTAGACAATGCTGTTCAACATTGAACAGTTTCAGCTCCAGTCCATTATGAATATGGTTGCTTTCACTGGCTTAAGTCTTTAGGTGAACATTAATGTTTACTTTTGATGGAATTCCTGGTTATGCCCTGATGCAACATCTCTAAAGGCCAAAAGTAGAGCAAGGATGAATAAAACTAGGAGCAGAGGAAGAAGAGCAGATGAAGGTAGAAATGAAGATGAGGATGATACAGAAGAAAGGAAGGGAGACAACACAGCAACCATGAGATAACAGTATGGACACTGACACTTACACGAGGAAATTGAAAGGTGTGCCTTGTTTCTGCAAACGCAGTCTGGAGCACATACAGGGCGAGGAAGCCTATGAGGCTAAAGATCAGATAGTATATGGGAAAATTACTGAGATTCTTTCTAGAAATGAACAGCCTCAATTTGAACCTTCACAATGCTCCCAGAATAACTCAAAGAGAACTTACTACTTTAAAAATGTATACCAAGGACTAGGGACAAATGGCTCAGCAGTTAAGATCAATTACTGCTCTCATAGACAATCAAATCCTAGAACCCTCATCGGCATCATCATTGATGCTCCTGCAATGCTTAAGCATGCATGGGCAGCCTCTTTATGGCGGTTCTCCAGTTGTTCCTATCCTGGGCATTCCTGGATGCTTGTGTTAATGTCATACCCAAGGTTCCACAGTCTCTTTATGCTATTTGTCCAGTGTGTTTTGGGCCTTTTGCTTTGCCTTATCCCATGCACTCCTCCAAGCAGTGCTATTTTCAGATATCTGCCATCATTCATTCTCGTAACATAGCCAAAGTATCTCAAGCACCATTGCTGTACCCTGGAGTTTACTTCTTTTTGCAGATAGAGATGTTTCTTAATGTCATTGCTGCATAGCCTATCTCTTTATGTGATACTTAGAATCCTCCTAAAATCAGCCATATCAAACACTTTCAGCTGCTGTTCTGAGAAGCATTTCATTGTCCAGGTTTCAGGATTATAAAGAAGGCAGCTCAAGACAAGTGTCTCATATACTTGTAAATTTGTTGTCGTTGTTATTTCTTTGGCTTTCCAAACTTTTTCTAGTGCCTGGAATGAAGCCCTCACTATCCCAATCCACCTCTTGATATCTGGTCCCTTCTCTGAACTGAGATTTTCTCCCAGATAGATAAAGTTGACTGTTTGCTTGAGGTTCTGATTATTTATTACAATGTTAAAATCCTTGTGTGCTCTTCCCATGTGTTGTACCTCAACACAGAACCCTGGTCAAGTAGCTCACAATTTTCTATAATTCCAGTTTGAAGAAATCCACCACTCCCTGACTTTCATGGGTACTTCCGCACAGAAATTTATACAGGCATACATATATACACCTAGCTAAAAAGAAAATTTTGAGTACACTAATACTACAAAACTTGAAAGGGATTAAGTCACCAGAAGTAGAAATTAGAAAAACAAAATGA
This sequence comes from Myodes glareolus, assembly GCF_982192425.1. Taxonomy (NCBI): domain Eukaryota; kingdom Metazoa; phylum Chordata; class Mammalia; order Rodentia; family Cricetidae; genus Myodes; species Myodes glareolus. Next base: position 40,237,762 of record NC_142043.1, read on the forward strand.
CAATGACAGACTCCTGGGGGAATTCAAATAATGAAAACATCCATACATGAAATAACTATATATAAATTCTTAAGTTATAGAATCATTATGATTTTGTTATAACCTCTGCTGCAAAATGAGACATTTTAAAATAAATTTATTCACAGCAAAGGAGACTATTTTGCTTATCAGAATGTAAAGTAGATCAGCCACTTTGGAATGTAATGTGGAGATTTGCCTCTAAAATATGCTGTTGCAACAGTGGCACACACATGACAGTAAACAACCACTCACTGAATGGACCTCCGGTTCATCTCATGAGAAGGAGCCCATATCTGACACTGCTTGGGTATCCAAGGACCTGAAATTGGCAAGCTATACATCTAAGATAAAGCCAAATACTATTGTCCTGCTAAATGAACAATAGCAATGAAATGACTCTTGATGACATTCATCAGTGCCTTGCTCTGCCATCATGAAAGAAACAGAAAGAAACAAGACATAGAATGATGAGAAGGAATGAGGGGAAAGTTCTTGTTTAGTATGTCAACACCAATAATATCAAATAATAAGGCAAAAGGGTTGTAAAGTCTAATAGGAGGTTGGCTTATGAGCCAAGTGGGTAATCCATACCTTGCCATACTATTCATGCTGCGAATGAAAATATTTTATCTACTTATTTCTGCTGTATTTTATAAATAGGTACACTACTTCAGAATAAAACACTAAAAATAAGGAGAAAATATGGTGAATTAATTGCAGGATTCTTCTGTTCATGAATGTCATTTAAATCCAAATACCTATAAGCAAGCATTTATGAAAACATTTTATGAAACAATGCCAGTAAAAATAGACCTTTGTCCTATCCTATTGAACTGTTAAAGATACAAGCTCCAAGGAAGCCTTGTCTGTGATCAATGCTCTCAGCTAAGCTAGAATAAGCTTCTCTGAGTCAGTATGCCAAGGTCTTTCACAAATTAAATTAAATAAGTACATGCCCCTTTAAAAACCACTTAAGAGTCAAACATTACAACAGCCTTGTTTTAATATGGCTGTTTCCTCAAGTAAAATAATATTCTCTGTGAATACTCCTTTCTTCCTGACAAATATTTTGGACAAAGGGAGAGGTAAGATTTTTTTTTGTGTGTATAGCTTCTTCATAGGGACAATTTGATTCTGAAATAGCTGCTTTGTGATGATTATAAATGTTGTATTTGTGTGTGAGTGTCTACATGTTCATGTCTATAGTGAGGCACATGATAGTTAGGAGAACAACTCTGTGTTCTCTACTTTCATCTTTATATAAGCTTCAGGGTCAGAATGTCAGCCTTCAATAGCCAGTACCATTACCTGCTAAGCCATCTCTTTAGAATGTTCGGCAATGGGCTTCCTGACTTTTTAATCATTAATCATGGATGGGGTGTAATTTTGGAAGAGAGCAATGCCTCAACTTGACCTCCATAGGTTTCTTTTACCACACTCCACTCCACCTTCTTTACTGTCCTCTGTGCCTCCCTTTATTGGTTCTTATCCTTTAATTGTTCCCTAGTATCTCCCTTTGATTCTTAACCCAGAACTTTCATCTTCAGATCTAATTTGGCTTCCATATCCTCAGTCAAAGTCCAGTTTTGTTTTGTGGTATCACTGGGGTGTGGTTTGAGTATTGTCTACAGGAGATAAAGGGTTAGAATTCCTTAACCACCAGAGGGAACACACAGAAAGATGGTACCACCTTTAGGAAGCAGAGAATAGTGAAAAGTCACCAGAATCATCAGTAGAGATGGATGCTGTCTTAGTGTCCTGGGGCATTCAAGGACTTGGATAACAGTGCTTAGAAGATGTGGGATGAAGAATATTGTAAGAGTAATGAGGGGGAGTAGTAGGGAAAGAAATGCGTGCTGAGGGCTGGAGGCTTGGGTAAATGATTTCTATGGAAGGTCAAGAGAGTACACAGGCAGACTGACGTATGAGATGTGGGAAACTCTGCCTTGTACTTGAGCTTTCAATGCTGTACTTGTATGGATATTTTCTTCAAATGTGACAGTGAACCATAGGAAATTTATAGCTATGCATTGTAACAAGTCCTTTCAAAGTTAAAAATTGTCACGACTCAATTGCTTCCTTTGCCTTATTTCCCTATAATAGTTTAAAAGCGCCGACAACTAGAGCTCAGACTTGTATTTATGAATGTAGCCTCTTAGGGTGCACACCAGATCTGTGACCTCTGATGAATATGAATCTGTGAAATGCCTTCTGGAGCACTCATATTGCAAGTAAGTTCTGAATGATGGGTTTGAGCTTATGGAAGTGCAAAACTAAATAATAAGATAGGACATGCTGGGAATTATTAGAGTTATTATGCTGGGAATAATTATTATATGTTTGAATCGCAAACAGCTGAGAAACAATATATATTCTTAGGATGAAAATGTAAATACAAACTTTACAAGCAAGAATTTCTAAATTAAACAACATTGTATGAAGTTTAAAAACATTTTGTAGAATTTTGTCTTCTCTCAATCCCTCTATTGATAGGAGCATAGACTATCATTTATAGATGTTTATTATTATTTAAAGATAAAATGATCTTAAGACATAATTTCTCTGTAATTAGTTATTACTTAAATAGGAAATTATGTATCAAGACATTTAATGATATTATTGAAAAATATATTTAAGTGAATTGCTTGTTATTTATTGATATAAAATTTAATTACAAATCACAATTTAATCAAGTCAATAAAAATCAAAATGAAAGCATTCTGAAGGAAACATTGCAATTTTTAATAGAAATTCTTTTCAAAATGCATAATTTCTTCCCAAGATACATGAATTTGATTCAGAATCACGGTGGTCCAAGCAGAGATTGTTTTTCCAGAACATGTTACTACTCAGTGATGTTATATGACCGACTTCTGGTCACTCATTCCAGGGTAAAACTGATCATGGAATATTCTTTCAAATGTGCTCCTTCTTTGTCCTTTGCTCACAATCACTGGGATAAAACACTCCTTGACAATCATATTGACAACTCATTGGAAACACAATGGAAAGTCCATGATACTAGTCACAGTAGTGACCATAGACCTTTTAGTGGCTGGTGAGTTGCATATAGCCTTAGAGGCACCTCCCAAAATGTGTTGTTTGTCAATAAGCCTTTTTTCTCTTTCTTTCTTGGTGTGTGTATATGTATGTGGGTATGTACTCGTGTGCGAGAACACATAGGTGTGCATATCCATGTGCATGCATGTGGAGGTCAGAGCTTGACTTTGGATGTCTCCATTGATGACTCTTCACCTTATTTATTGAGATAGGGTATTCACTGAAAACAGAGCTTCTGTACTCAGCTAGACTGTCTGATCAATATGCTTCAGAGATGTGCTTGTCCCTGCTGTCTCAGGACAGGAATCACAGCCATTCACAGCCAGGTACAGCTGCCTGTGTGTTTGATGATATTCTAATGTGAATCTTTATGATTATGCAGCAGACCCTTTATCTAAGAAGTCACATTCTGAGCTTAACTTTCTCAGGCTAGTGTTATTGAAAAGGGTCCTTCTTTAGAAATAGTCAATCTCATTTTCAAAAAAACCTTTTCTTCCATTTGATACATTTATAGTTTTCTCAAATTTTGCAGCATCAACTACCTTATAATGTTAAAAAAAAATTGTTGAGTCAATAAAAGACCAAGGTTCATGAATGAAAACAGAATCGAAATAAAGGATGGTATCAAAACTCTTTGGTATTTTATAGCATCCTGCACGACTTGGTCCTAAAAACATGACCAGGGATGTTGAGGGAGCAAATAAAGGACAGACACCCAGACACACATATAGGAAGCTATGGCGACACTCCACCTTGTCTGAAACTCATAGAGTTTGAGCTTATTCTTGCTCTTTCAATGTTATTGACAACAGGTGTGGCTACAAAACAAGATAGATAGCTTTATTTAGGGTGTGGTTACTTGGTGTTTTGGAATTAAGATGGCCTAGAGAGGTAGATCTGCTCCACCCCAACCAAATGTCAAAGAATGCAAGCATACTCCTATGCCCCTTAAAATAGGAGGTTTGACATAGGCTGGCTACAGGATACTTGGTCTAGTGTGTGTTCACTGCACATTCCTACCTCAAATATCAAATAATGGCTTGATGTCTCAAGTATTGGAGCAAGTAACTGTTCTGATTGTCCTCTGTGTCTTGTTAAAGCAGTCTTTTGCCTTCTTCTCCCCTATTTGTATTTGGATATAAAAGTGTATAGAAAATAAATGCGGGCGCATTCATCTTTCAGTATTCGCTGAATTGCCCTCCCATTACTATCCTGTGTCTCTGTGTTCCTGCTCTTACCTCTGTTCTTCCTACCTAACATTTCTAATCTTTACATCCCTACTCTAGAATGGATGAACCCACTGTGACTGGACTGTGGCAGAAGTCACCCCCAAAAGTGACTTATGACAGATGGCAAGCCAACGCAGAGCTTATGACAAAAAACTCCTAATGGGTGTGCTTTGCATTCTCTGGTGGCATGCACTTTTTATCCAACAACCTGGAGTCACAGTGGGTTTATGATGCATAGCACAGAGAGGGGTAATAGCTAAGCGGGGAGGTCACTGAAGTTGAACATTCTCACAGCACTGTCACCAAGAATGAGGAAGTTGCAGTTGCTAAGTTTGCATGCGAAAGTCAATCATTCCTAAAACTTGTACTTGCTTACAGTGTCAACATTTGCAATAGAACCCAAATAGGCTTTGCTCTCTCTCTCAGTCTCACCTCAGGGAGGGAAGGCATAGACAAATTTTCATAGGTGTGAGAATTTGGTCCTTCACCTGACCATTGCCATGTCAACAATACACATTTACTCAAGGCTTCCCTGGCTCTGCACAGTACTATGCCTGTCTGTGGACTTAAGATTTCAACATATTTGCTGATGACAGTTTGATTTGAGTCAATCAAAGAAACTGGGCCTATGTATCATAATCAAATGACACAAGAGATGCTACAATATACTATAGAGTTGCAATTGTTGTTGCTGTTTTCGTCTGATGTCCAGGATTAAAAATTTTAGTTAAGAATGGGCTAGCATTCTTTCATTAGTACCCATACTCAAAATCAGTTAAAGCAAGGCACTGGATATTGTAATCAATATGATGTTGGACATGAGGAAGGGCATTCATACTACTTAGTTTCTTGGAAGTGGAATGTCTTGCTCTCAAAGGAGTTGAAGGCCACAGGAGGAGAATCATCATAGAGAAGTATTTATGACCTTATATAAACTGCATGTGGTAGACTGTGATTCCCCAAAAGATTTAAGGACAACCAATTCTGAGGACCTTTGACTGTATGGGATGGTCAGACAAGGGGAACCATAAAGCAGACAATTTCCTAACTGGTTTGAGTATCGAGGAACAAAACATTTGTCCAGTTTTATTGATCACATTGACTGTCTTTTAAAGAAGTCATGACTTTGGGAAGGGGAAAGTGTGATCAGAATATACAGTACGGAAATTTTTTTTTGAAAGTAAATTTTATTAAATTATAAAAGTTTCCATTTCCGCCCCTCTTCCCAACACCCTCCCACTCCCCCCACTCCCTCTCCTCCTCCCTCTTCATCCCTTAGGGCAGTCAGGGTTTCCTGCCCTGTGGTAAGTTCAAGTTCCTCCCCTCTCCCTCCAGGTCCAGAAAAGTGAGTATCCAAACAGACTGGATCCCCAAAATCCAGTATATGCAGAGGAAACAGGTCCCAGTATCATAGTCAATGGCTTTTCAGAAAGACTTCGGGCCAGCCACATTCAGAGAATCCGGCCAAATTCCGAGAATCTGGTTAGATCACGTCCTCGTTCAGTCCCAGTCCAACTGGCCTTGGTAAACGCTCATTAGATCCGTTCCCTTGTATCAGTGGGTGATAGCATCCCTCGCAGTCCTGATTTCGTTTTTCATGTTCTTCCTCCTTCTGCTCCTCATTTGGACCTTGGGGGGCTCAGTCCGGTGCTCCAATGTGGGTCTCCGTCTGTATCGCCGTCCTTCGCCAGATGAAGGATCTATGGTGATAAGCAAAATATACATCAGTATGGTTATGGGCCACGGCTGATTCAGGCACCCTCTCCTCTGTCCAGAGAACAATCTGGGGGATCTCTCCTTGGACCTGGGATCCCATATATAATCAAGTCTCCTGTAAACCCTAAAATGACTCCCTTAGTTGAAATATATTCTTCCCTGATCCCATATTCATCCTTCCTCCCTCCCTCCCCATCCCAGGCAACCGAGCTTTCCCCATTCCTCCCCTACTCCCTTCTCTCTAACCCTCTCCCCTTCCATCAACCCTACCACCCCACCATGCACCCGAGGTTACCTGGGACTCTTGTCTATTTCCTACCTCCTGTCGGATAGAAAAATAATCTTCATCAGGTTCATCTTCTTATTTAGCTTCTCTAGGATCACGAATAATAGGCTCAAAGACCTTTAATTATGGTTAGAATCCACTTATGAGTGAATACATACCGTGTTCCTCTTTTTGGGTCTGGCATACCTCACTCAGTAAAGCGTTTTCTATTTCCATCCATTTGCATGCAAAATTCAAGATGTCATTGTTTTTTACCGCTGAGTAAAACTCTAATGTGTATATGTTCCACACCTTTTTTAACCATTCTTCTATTGAGGGGCACCTAGGCTGTTTCCAGGTTCTGGCTATTACAAATAGTGCTGCTATGAACATAGTAGAACAAATGCTTTTGTAGTATGTTAGGGAATCTCTAGGGTATATTCCCAAGAGTGGAATTGCTGGGTCCTGAGGGAGGTTGACTCCCAGTTTCCTGAGAAACCGCCACACTGATTTCCACAGTGGCTACACAAGTTTGCATTCCCACCAACCAACAATGGATGAGTGTTCCCCTCACCCCACATCCTCTCCAGCATAGGCTATCGTTGGTGTTTTTGACTTTAGCTATTCTGACAGGTGTAAGATGGTATCTCAAAGTGGTTTTGATTTGCATTTCCCTGATCGCTAAGGAGGTTGAGCATGACCTTAAGTGTCTTCTGGCCATTCGAAGTTCATCTGTTGTGAATTCTCTGTTAAGTTCAGTTCCCCATTTTTTAATTTGGTTAATTAGAGTTTTAGTGTCTAGTTTCTTGAGTTCTTTGTATATTTTGGAGATCAGACCTTTGTCTGATGAGGGGTTGGTGAAGATCTTCTCCCAGTCATAAGGCAGCCTTTTTGTCCTACTGACAGTGTCCTTTGCTTTACAGAAACTTCTCAGTTTCAGTAGATCCCATTTTTTCATTGTTTCTCTTATTGTCTGTGCTACTGGGGTCCTACTTAGGAAGAGGCCTCCTGTGCCTATATCTTGTAGACTACTTCCCACTTTCTCTTCTATCAGGTTCAAAGTGGATGGATTAATGTTGATGTATTTAATCCATTTGGACGTGATTTTTGTGCATGGTGATAGATATGGATCTACTTTCATTTTTTTACAGGTTGACATCCAGTTATGCCAGCACCATTTGTTAAAGATGCTTTCCTTCTTCCATTGTATACCTTTAGCTCCCTTGTCGAAAATTAGGTGTTCATAAGTTTGTGGGTTAATATCTGGGTCTTCTATTCGATTCCATAGGTCAACTTCTCTGTTCTTATGCCAATACCAAGCTGTTTTCAATACTGTAGCTCTATAATAGAGTTTGAAGTCAGGGATGGTAATGCCTCCAGAAGTTCTTTTATTGTATAAGATTGTTTTGGCTATCCTGGGTTTTTTGTTTTTCCATATAAACTTAATTATTGTTCTCTCAAGGTCTGTGAAGAAGTTTGATGGGATTTTGATGGGGATTGCATTGAATCTATAGATTGCTTTTGGGAGAATTGCCATTTTTACTATGTTGATTCTCCCAATCCAAGAGCAGGGGAGGTCTTTCCATTTTCTGGTATCCTCCTCAATTTCTTTCTTCAAAGACTTAAAGGTTTTGTCAAATAGGTCTTTTACTTCCTTGGTTAGAGTAACCCCAAGATATTTTATGCTATTTGTGGCTATCATGAAAGGTGATGTTTCTCTGATTTCCCTCTCTGCTTCTTTATCCTTTGTGTATAGGAGGGCCACTGATTTTCAGCTCATGGAACCTTCTCGAAAATTGACCACATACTCGGTAACAAAGCAAACTTCCACAGATACAAAAAAATATTAGTAACTACCTGTGTCTTGTCAGATCACCATGGACTAAAATTAGAATTCAACAACAATGCTTCCCCCAGGAAGCCAACAAACTCATAGAAGCTGAACAGTCAACTACTAAATCACCCCTGGGTCAAGGAAGAAATAAAGAAAGAAATTAAACTCTTCCTTGAATTTAATGAAAACAAAGACACAACATACTCAAACCTATGGGACACTATGAAAGCAGTGCTAAGAGGAAAGTTCATAGCACTAAGTGCCCAATTAAAGAAAGTGGAGAAAGCACACATTGGACACTTAACAGCACACTTGAAAGATCTAGAAAAAAAAGAAGCTGATTCACCCAGGAGGTCTAGAAGACTGGAAATAATCAAACTGAGGGCTGAAATCAACAAAATAGAAATAGAGAAAACAATCCAAAGAATCAATGAATCAAAAAGCTGGTTCTTGGAGAAAATCAACAAGATTGACAAACCCCTATCCAAATTAATCAAACGGCAGAGAGAGAACATGCAAATTATTAAGATCAGAAATGAAAAGGGTGACATAACCACAGACACAGAGGAAATTCAGAGAATCATTAGCTCTTACTATGAAAGTTTATATGCCACAAAGTTGGAAAATGTAAAAGAAATGGACATTTTTTTAGATAAGTACCATATACCAAAGTTGAACCAAGAACAGGTGAACAATCTAAATAGACCTGTTAGTCGTGAAGAATTAGAAGCTGTTATCAAAACTCTCCCTACCAAAAAAAGCCCAGGACCAGATGGTTTCAATGCAGAATTCTACCAGAACTTCCAGGAAGAGCTAATACCTATACTCCTTAACGTATTCCACAATATAGAAACAGAAGAGTCATTGCCTAACTCCTTTTATGAAGCTACAGTTACCCTAATACCAAAACCACACAAAGACACAACCAAGAAAGAGAATTACAGGCCAATCTCACTCATGAACATCGATGCGAAAATTCTCAATAAAATACTGGCAAACCGAATCCAAGAACACATTAGAAAAATTATCCATTATGATCAAGTCGGCTTCATTCCAGAGATGCAGGGCTGGTTCAACATACGCAAATCTATCAATGTAATCCATCATATAAATAAACTGAAAGAAAAAAACCATATGATCATCTCACTAGATGCTGAAAAAGCATTTGACAAAATTCAACACCCATTTATGATAAAGATGTTGGAGAGACTGGGGGTACAAGGATCATACCTAAATATAATAAAAGCAATATACAGCAAGTCGACAGCTAACATCAAACTGAATGGAGAGAAACTCAAAGCCTTTCCACTAAAATCAGGAACGCGACAAGGCTGTCCACTCTCTCCATACCTCTTCAATATAGTGCTTGAAGTTCTAGCAATAGCAATAAGACAACATAAGGAGATCAAGGGGATTCGTATTGGAAAGGATGAAGTTAAACTTTCGTTATTTGCTGACGATATGATAGTTTACATAAGTGACCCCAAAAACTCTACCAAAGAACTCCTACAGCTGATAAACACCTTTAGTAACGTGGCAGAAAATTTTTTAATGAACTCTAAAACACACGAGGACTACATTTCATTTGGATGAAGTAACAAAAACTAAAACTAGATACTCTATTACCTTACAAAACCTAACTAATTCTACACTAGTCTCTAGGAGACCTGGAAATAGCTTAAAAATCCACTTAACATGTAACTGCTGAGGAACCTGATAGCACAATCAGTGACCCTTCAAAAATGTAATCTGAATATACCTCATGCATTATCTAAGGGAGCCACTGGGCCCTTAACAGAACCATCTGGAAGCTTGTTTCCTATTTCTAGGATGCCTTTGACATACAGAGGCATCTTCTTTAGTGTCTCTCAATGCATTATTCCAGAACAATCACACTTACAAGGTCTTAATCAGCCTGGGCTTCATAGTTTCCCTGAATGTAGATGTTTCTCCCAACCTGTTTGCCCTACAGAAACTTCTAAATTATTCAGCCTACACCGGAATTCACATGAATCACCACGGGTACATACTAGAACTCTATCCTAGGACGGGCCATGGAATGTGAGGAAGAAAAGCAGCTGCGGAGGGGTACTCACTGTGCCTCTCTGCTGGAAGAACGGCTGAAGGAACCGGGTGGGAGTTGCGCAGTCCCTTGAGACTGCAGAGAGGCGAGAACAGACAAGCCTGGTAAAATGCTTCCCTAGATGGGGACCATCGCCATGAGTTTTTATGGGCATCCACACTGAGGCAGTGCTGTTGCCGGCGCAGTCACCAGCTGTCTTGTGGAGCCCTTTGCGGGAGAATTGCTCCTCACTCCAACTGTCTACACCCCGCGGAAGAGACTGCCCTCTGCTAATTGTGAGAAGTGCTGAGGCAGGCTTTGGCTCTGCACAGGTGCTGGGCGCATGTAATTTGCTTGCAGAGTGTCTCACCCCTAATTGGATGCTCACAAATGTGGCTGCTGGTAAGGATGTCCAGGTTTCTGCTGTTGAGTCTCATGATGAGTTAGGAGCGATCTCTGTGGGAACCAAAACACACAGACTAACTCTTCAATCCCGGGAGTTCACTACCGCGTTGTTAGCTACAGCATGGTCTATTTTTCACCACTTGCTGAGTAGAAGCTGTTAGGGAGACATTAGAAACCTATAACCATAATGGAATCGCAGAGGTCATAAGGGTAAGAGGAAGCTGAGACCTAGAAAAGATAGGGAAGGAGAATAATTGGGGAAAGTTTGTGAGAAGTGGGTTTGCAGTTTAAGTTAACTTTAGAAGCACCTGCCAAAGTCAAAGCCTGGTGTAGTCTCTCTTGGTTCATTCTATGCATAGTGAGAACAGATGCAGAACTAGAAGACCTTAGCCAGAGACCTGCTGACGTCTCCTTAGCCATGGCCCCAGTGAAAGAAAATGCCCATACAGGACTCATTTGCTCATCCAAGAGACCAGAAAAGCTCAGAATGTGGCTCCCCAATGAGCCATGTGTAAGCAGGAGAAAGTAGATCACAGATTCTTCTTAATACCTCAGAGTGTTATAGGTGTCAGGGGTCATTTGACAGGGTGCTTTTTGAGACATAATAATCACCCTAGGAATGCCTATGGAATTGAATGGCATCCATTGTCAAGGGGCAGCACTAATAATCCTACTTCTTTGCATATTTTGGAATGTTATAATTAGCTTCAAGGAGATACCCAAACTTCATTTCCATAACTCAATGCAATCACACAATCCAGGAGCATTGGTTTCTCTCACATTTTTCAGCATATGTAGTATCTAGGTCCAATATCACTAGTTTCAGCATGCAAGAGTCTGGGCATAGGAATCCGGTTGAATTCTCTTTACCATTTAGAAACCAAACTTCTAGAGATTACAGGGCTATGTAGATTGTTGTCTTTATCACTGCAAGTCTGTGAACTATTCTAGAGTTCTGCTCTGAATTCAGGGAAGAGCCAGGTAGACCAAGAGTTGTAGGAAGCTTACCATTAAAAGTTCAGTTTCCATAAGCATGGTTGCTTACATAGCTTCAGCAGGCTGTCAATTTGTTTTTTTTTTTCTGTTTTGTTTTTTCTTGTTTGTTTGTTTTGTTTTTGAGATAGGGTTTCTCTGTGTAATAGCTCTAGATGTACTGGAATGAGCTCTTGTGAACCAGGCTGGCCTTGAACTCAAAAAGATCTACCTTCCTTGCTTTCCAAGTGTTGGCATTAAAGGCACATGCCACCACCACCCAACCAGTTGTCAATTTGGCCCAGTCCAGAGTTATCTGAGGACATTTCCATTGAGGGGGATTGCCTCAATCAGATTGGCCTGCGGATATGTCTTTGCAATCATTTTCTTGATTGTTAATTGATTCAGAAGTTTTGAGTTCACTGTCCACGGTTGCCGACCCTGGACAAGTGACCCTGAACTTTTAAAAATATATCTTAACTGAAGGTGAACCAGGGAGCACGTCAGTAGGCAGGACTGCTCCATGATTTCTGCTTCAGCTTCCTGTCCTGCTTGAATTTCTGTTCTGATGTCCCCCAAAGGCAAATAGTAGTCTGTAAACTGAAATAAACCTTTTTCTGCCCAAGTTACCTTTGTGAAATCAGTCTATATACAGATTTGGGCTCTTGTTATCACAATGATTTTTGTAGTCATTATGCTAAATGAAATGTTCATGGTACAGTTTTCTCTAAGGTCTCTATTTAGTAGAAACAGGTCCAAGTAAAACCCTCACTTCCGTAGGCCAAAGCATGAATTGCTCTGCCGAGGACACTCCGTGTGAATGAACTCCAGCTTGCAGCACTCTATTGAACCTACTGCAGATGGCAGACACGTAGGAAAATGCATATAACTACGCATATGCTGGCACACACACACACACACACACAAACAGAGGCACGTAACACACAGCACAAGCAAAAATACACACATGTACAAACTAGACAAATACAAAGTTTGAACTTAGAATTAGAGAGTGTTGTTCTTGGTCACTCCCTATTCTCATTCTGTGATAACTAATCTTGGTTGTCACACTGGCTGCATCTGGAATCAGATAAAGAGTAATCAGCAAAGCGCTTTGGCAGGTGATTTTCTTAATCATGTAAGTGGAAAGACACACCCTACACGTGAGCGGCTCCTTTCTATGGCAGTCCAGAAGAAAAGGAGGTCAAACAAAGAACTTTTCTTTTGGCCTGCTTGTCTTCACTCTCACTGGGCATTCATTCATCTACTTGTTGGAGGAAGAGCACTTCTTGGTTCCCAGCTGCTCAGAACCGAAATAATCACACAGAAACTGTTTTATTTAATACACTGCTTGGCCCATTAGCTCTAGCTTCTTATTGGCTAACTCTTACATCTTAATTTAACCCCTCTCCATTAATCTGTGCATCACCACGAGGTCGTGGCCTGCCAGTAAAGATTCAACATATCTGTCTCCAGTGGCAGCTCCATGGCTTCTCTCTGATACTGCCCTTCTTTCACCCAGCATTCAGTTTAGTTATTCCCCGCCTCACAATGTTCTACCCTGCTATAGGTCCAAAGCAGTTTCTTTATTCATTAATGGTAATCACAACATACAGAGGTAAATCTCACATCACCTCCCATTTTCTGTTTAAATGAAATGGAAGGTTTTAACTTTCCTAACATAGTAAAATTACATATGACAAAACAGGTATCAACAATAATTATAGTTGCAATATTTATATCTACTTTATCTTTTATCATGGCTAAGAAATTCTATAATTATAACTATTTATTTTTTAACTCCATCAAAGACTCTAGAAAAATATAATTTTACCTAAATAAACAGCAAGTGCATTGTAAACAACTTCCAAAACTCTAGAATTGACAGAGACATCTCACTGCCTGGAAAGTCACCGAAAGATTTTCTGTACCATTGGGGCATCCATCTTCAGCCTAGATGCCCATAGTATCCAGCAGACTTTTCCATGAAGCAGGAATTTTCAAAGACAGTTCCACCTATATTGACAGTTTGTTTTCTGCATCCTGCAGAATATCTGGCAAATTCTTTTATGAAGCAGGATTCCTGAAGGATTGTCTCATCTTTAGCCAATTTAAGAAGTCATTTCTCTGTGGGTCCTACATGTCCAGTTCATCAATCAGTCCAAGCAAGAGCAGTTTCTTACACAAATGGCTAAGCAACTCCATAAGGAGACTCTTCAATCTACATCTTCGTCTTGAAGTAGATTGGAGTTGCCAGGAGCAGATGTGTCTTATTGTCATGATAAGCCCTAAATTCTTAAAACATTTTAAATGTCATATTCTATAGTCTTTGAAAAGTTTGAAGAATACCTATCTATCTGAAATACATCTCTGTATATCTAGAAAATCTCACTAACATGACTATAAACTTGACTACTATAGATGATTATCTATTAACCTATATTTCTTATTTATACATTACATTGTTAAATGAGCTGCACACACATTACCTTAATCAAGAGCAGAAATACACATACAACAAAATTGACCTTTGATGTAGGAGGATCATATGTCTATGTGTTACTTTCATTGGTTAATAAAGATACTGCCTTGGCTTTTGATAGGACAACAGCTTAGATAGGCAGAGTAGACAGAACTGAATTCTAGGAGGAAGAAAGCAGGGTCAGAGAGCCGCCCGCCATGAAGCTGCAGGGTCAGACAAGCTGAATCTTTCCCACTAAGCCACGAGCTCATGGTGACACACAGATTATTAGAAATGGGTTGAATCAATATGAGAAAGTTAGCCAATAAGGGGCTGGAGACAATGATGCAGTCAGTGTTTAAATGAATACAATTTGTGTGTTGTTATTTCGGATGTAAAGCTAGCTGGGCGGGAGCCAGGCAGCATGAAAAGCAGGCCTGCTTGCCTCCTCACTATAGACCATAAATTTGTATCAATAAACCAAGATACATACCAATGCAAATCTCTATAGCATATCCCCCTTTAAATGTAAATAAACATTTATAGACAATATTTGGGAATATGGGTGCAGCTGTCTCCATACTGCTTCCTGCTTTTTGTGGGGCAAATTAAGTTTTGAGGAGTGTTCAAGGCAACCTTTTAGGGAGGTCTTGTCCATCAAGTCATATTAATCTGGAAGCAGTCGATAAGTTCTCACCCTCTGTGGAAATAAAAGAAGAACCTATTTTCCAAAACAACATATCCTTAGACCCAAATTCTGAAGTCATGATACCTTTAAAATATATATGCTGGTTTAGCTTAGCAGCCCATACAATGAAATCTCTCTCTGTACTTAGCTTCTTGGTAGTCAACAATTCAAAGAAGACACAAAAATATGCATAATCTAGACACTCTGAGTATATTCCATCATTATGTGGCTTATTTATTTTTATTTTACTATGTGTTTTTCTTCTTTTTTCCAAGCCTATCTACATTTATCCAATATTTTGACCCATTTAGAGGTCTTTTCCCTTTGAATTTGTCTTTATTGTGTATTTATACTTATTTTTTGACTAGAAGTGCTTCTTAAAATGCTAAGCTCTTCTTATGAATTTGAGTGGCACCATTGCTAGGGAAAATACGGCATTGTCTTCCTGCCTCACCCAGCCCAGCATGGCGGAACTGCTTGCTGCCTATGAGAGCCATGCACATTGCCCCAGTTCCAGGCACACAGTCAGTCCAAGGTGCCACCTAGCAAGCTGCAGCATATTGCTCACAAACCCCATTCAAATGCTTGGTCTCCTGAAAGTGCCAGAGGTGATGGTGGCAAACTGTTGCAGAAAACTGGCATTTCAAGATAGTGCAGCTTTTTTTCTGTTACTATTGAGTCAGGAAAACCTTGCTTAAGGGAGCTGCAGTATGCCACCTGAAAACAACAAGAAGCCGTGTTAAACTCTTTATTTTTGTATCTAGAATTTATTTTCAAGACCTCTCAGTTGGCACCAATTTGTTGGAAGAAAGGCTACTTGTTGGTTCTCAGCTTCTCATAAATGAAATAATCCCACAGACACTGTATTATTTAAAACACTGTCCCATTATATTGGCAAACTCTTACATATTAATTTAACCTATCTTGATTAATCAGTGTATCAACATGAAGTTGTGGCCTACCAGTAAAGTTTCAGCACATCTATCTCCTGCAGCAGCTCTATGGTTTCTCTCTGATTCTCAGACTGAAATAATCACACAGATACTGTATTATTTAAAACACTGTCCCATTAGCTCTCACTTCTTATTGGCAAACTTTTACATATTAATTTAACCTATCTTGATTAATCTGTGTATCACCATTAAGTAGTGGCCTACCAGCAAAGTTTCAGCACATCTGTCTACTGCTGCGGCTCTATGGTTTCTCTCTGATTCCACCCTTATTTCTCCTAGCATTCAGTGTAGTTTCCTCTGCCTAACTAAGTTTACTCTGTTATATGTCCAAAGCAGTGTCTTTATTCATTAATGGTAGTCACAGCATTAGAGGGAAATCCCACATGATCTACTCTGTTGCTGCTGTGGTTCTTTCTGCTGTCATTCTTCACTGTTATCAGAGCCTCATTTCCTTGGCTTTCCAATGTGGAGTGAAGACCAATTGCTAACCAAGAATCTCCCAAACATTAAATATCAGATTTGGGTTGATGAGGCAATCAGCACCACAATCTGAGTTGGTACTATGTTTTGACCTATGAAGCATGAGCCAGCTATTGTTGGACTACTTAGACAGTATTGTATAAGCTGATCTAATAAATTTCTTTATCACATATATCCTATTAGTTCTAATCCTCTAGAAAATCCTATACCACCTACTGTCTTGTATTATGCTGTGGTTTAAATATTCTTTGTCACACAAAAATCTCATGTTGAAGTATAAGCCCCATTTGAAGATTATTAAGACTCAGAAGCTGATGTTAGGAGTAGATTAATTTATGTCTTGATTGATGAATCTTTATGGCACCACAAGGATATGTCCCCTGTAACTGCCAATATTTCCAAATCTCCCATGTATTTCTTGTCCATCAATACAACTTCATTGTAAGACCTTGGCAGCAATAAAAACATCAGCCCTGTGGCACTTTTACTTTTGACCAGAATCATAAGCTGAAATAACATCTCATTCATTATAATTTACTTACACAGTGTAATGATTAATATGATCTTCAACTTGACAGGAACCTAGGAGATAAATTTGTCTCACCTAGAAGACAAATCTTTAGGCTTGGGCCCCACTTTATTTTGCTTTCACTGTGACAAATAATCTGACCCAAAGAAACTAGCAGAAATAAAACATTTATTTTGGCTTCCATTTTGATTTGTTTTGTTTTTTGTCATGATTGCAATTTTTATTCCACATTCACCAAGAAAAATCTCATGATAATAATATACATGATCACCAACATAGATATTTACATTTTGAGAACTTTTTGTACATGCCTTGTTTTGCATTGGTGTTGTATATGTATTTTCAGAGTACTCAGCCTTTATGGAAGCTCTACAGATAAGATTGGCTCCTTTCTTTTTTTATTGATTTTTGTTTAGCTCTACATTTTTCTCTGCTCTTCTTCCTGCCTCTCCCTTTCCCTTCAACTCTATCCCAAGGTCCCCATGCTCCCAATTTACTCAGGAGACCTTGTATTTTTCTACTACTCATGTAGATTAGATCTATATATCTTATGTATGTAGATAATGTATCTTATGGATCTTAGGGTCCTCATTGCTGTCTAGGTTCTCTGGGATTATGATTTGTGGGCTGGTTTTCTTTGTTTTATGTTTAAAATCCACTTATAAGTGAGTACATATGATAATTGTCTTTCTGGGTCTTGGTTACCTCACTCAATATGATGTTTTCTCCATTTGTCTGCAAAATCCAAGATGTCATTTTTCTTTTCTGCTGTGTAGTACTCCATTGTGTAAATGTACCACATTTCTTTTATCCATTCTTTGGTCATGGGGCATTTAGGATGTTTCCAGGTTCTGACTATGGCAAACAATGCTGCTATGAACATAGCTGAGCACATGTCCTTGTGGCATGATTGAGCATCCTTTGGAAATAGACCCAAAAGTGGTACTACTGGATCTTGAGGAAGGTAGTTTCCTAATTTTCTGAGAAATTGTCACACTGACATCCAAAGGAGCTGTACCAGCTTGCATTCCCACCAGCAATGCAGGAGTGTTCCCTTTACCATACAACCTATCCAGCATAAGTTGTCATCAGTGTTTTTGATCTTGGCCATTTTTACAGGTTAACATGGAATCTCAGAGTTGTTTTGATTTGCATTTCTCTGATGAGTAAGGATGTTGAACATTACCTTAAGTGTCTTTCAGCCATTTTAGATTCCTCTGCTGAGAATTCTCTGTTTACCTCTGTACTTGGCTTCCATTTTTAAGTCATCGCTGAGGAAAGGCTGGAGTTCAAGGAAGAAACCTGGAGCAGAAACCATGAATGAAGGCTGTTTCTTGACTGGCTCATTTAGCTCATGGCTAACTAACTTTGCCATATTACCCAGACCCACCTACCTAGGGGAGGTACTGCCTACAGTGTACCTGATACCCCTATAATATGAAATCAAGAAGCTGTCCCATAGTCATGCCTTTATACTAATCTCACCAATCTCAGAGAGGCCCTTCTTCACTGGATGATCTATATCCCAAGAACTCTAGATTGTTGATGGAAACAACTAATGAACATACTATAATGTAGGGGAGTTAACAGGCTGGGTTAATGGAGATGGGAAGACAAATCCTAAGAATGGGCAGCATAATTCCATGAGCTGGGTTACTAGACTGGTGACCAGCAGTCTCACACTCCTGTGGCCTGCCTTCTTCATGATGGCTTCCATCATCCAACTGTAATCCAAAACAAGCCCTTCCTCCGTAAGTGGCCTTAGCCAGGAATTTTTCCACAGTACAAAGGAAAGTAATTATTGTGTCCAGTCACTAATATTTATTTATTTCTTTTACTGTTATTTATTTTTTTAAAAAAGAAAACAAACATTTTTTATTTTACATACCAATCTCAGTTCCCACTCCCTCCCCTCCTTCCATTCTTTTCATGTTCCCCCTGACAATGTCCTCCATCCACTCCTCAGAGGGGGTAAGGCCCATTGCTTTGATGACAAACCAAGACCCTCCCTACTATATCTAGGCTTAATAAGGTATCCAAAAGGTTCCAAAAAGCCAGTACAAGCAGTAGGGATAAATTCTAGTGCTGCTGCCAGTGACTCTGCAGTCTACCCTAACCATACAACTGTCACCTACATTCAGAGGGCCTAGTTTGGTCCTATGCATGTCCCTTCTTTATCTGGCCAGAGTTGGTGAACTCCCATTAGCTCAGATAAGCTGTTTCAGTGGTTATATCCATCACAGTCTTGACCTCTTTGATCATATTCTCACTCCTCCCACTCTTCGACTAGACTTTGGGAGCTCAACCCAGTGCTCTGATGTGAGTCTCTGCCTCTGTTTCCATCAGTTGCTTAATAAAGGTCCTATGTGACATTTAAGATAGTCATCAATCTGAACACATAGCAAGAGCAGTTTGGGAACCCTCTCCTTTATGGCTTAGGGTCTTAGCTGGGGACATCCTTTTAAATTCCTAGAAATTTCTCTAATGCCAGGTTTCTTGTTAGTCCCATAATGGCTCCTTCAATCAAGATATATCTTTCTTTGCTCTCTGTTTCTGTCCTTACTCCATCTTGACCATCCTGTTTCCTCAAGTTCTCCTCCCCTTTCTCCACTACTCCTCCCCTTCTCCCCTCCCTTCTCCCCCACCCTTACGCTCCCAATTTTCTCAGGACATCTTTTCTATTTTCCTTTCAATGTAAATCAAAATGATTCGGAGACACCATCTTACACCAGTCAGAATGGCTAAGATCAAAAGCACCCATAATAACTTATGATGGAGAGGATTTGGAGTAAGGGGAACATCCCTCTATTGCTGGTGGGAATATAAACTTGTAAAACCACTCTGGAAATTAGTATGTCAGATTTTCTGCAAATTGGGAACCAGCCTACTTCAGGACCCAGCAATATCATAGTATACCCAAAGGATGCTCAATCATACTACAAAGACATCTGTCCAACCATATTCATAGCAGCATTATTTGCAATAGCTAAAACCTGGAAACAATCTAAATGTACCTCAACCAAAGAATATGTAAGGAAAATGTAGTACATTGACACAATGGACTACTACATAGTGGTATAAAACAATTACATTTTGAACTTTTGACAAAGAAGCAAAAAATATAAAATGAAAAAAAATCATATTTAACAAATGGTGCTGGTATAACTGAATATAAACATGTAGAAGAATGAAAATACATCCATATCTATCACTATGCACAAAACTCAAGTTCAAATGGATCAAAGACCTCAACATATAGCCAGACACACTGACCATCATATAAGAGAAAGTGGAAAGTACACTTGAATGCACAGGTACAGGAGACTACTTCCTAAATATAACCCTAGTAGCACAGACACTGAGACAAATTAATAAGTGGGACCTTCTAAAACTGAAAAGCTTCTGTAAAGCAAAGGACATGGTCAAGAAGAAAAAATGGCAGCCTACAGAATGGAAAAGATCTTTACTATCCCCACAACACACAGAGGTCTGAAATCCAAATAATACAAAGAACTAAAGAAATTAGTCATCAAAAGAACACATAATCCAATAAAAATAATGGAGTACAGACCTAAACAGAGAACTCTCAACAGAGGAATCTAAAATGGCTGAAAGACACTTAAGGTAATGTTCAACATCCTTAGCCATCAGAAAAATACAAATCAAAACAAGTCTGAGAATCAATCTTACACCTGTAAGAATGACCAAGATCCAAAACACTGATGACAACTTATGCTGATAGGTTGTGAGGTAAAGAGAACACTACTGCATTGCTGGTGGGAATGCAAATTGGAACAGCCTTTTTGGGTATCAGTATAGTGATTTCTCAGAAAATTAGGAAATAACCTTCCTCAAGACCCAGCAATACCACTTTTGGGTATATATCCAAAAGATGCTCAATTGTACCACAAAGACATGTGCTCAGCTATGTCCATAGCAGCATTGTTTGCCATAGCCAGAACCTGGAAACAACCTAAATGCCTCATGACCAAAGAATGGATAAGGGAAATGTGGTAAATTTACACAATGGAGTACTACACAGCAGAAAAAATAATGAAATCTTAAAATTTTCAGGCAAATGGATGGACCAAGAAAACGTCATATTAAGGGAGGTAACCAAGACCCAGAAAGATAATTATCATATGTACTCACTCATAAGTGTTTTTTCAGCATAAAGCAAAGGAAACCAGACTACAGATCACAATCCCAAAGAACCTAGACAATAATAAGGACCCTAAGAGAGGCATACATAGATCCAATCTACATGGAAGTAGAAAAAGACAAAATCTCCTGAGTTAATTGGGAGTATTGGGACCTTGGGAGTGGGTTGAAGTGGGGGGAGAGGAAGGGAGGGAAGCAGAGAAAAATGTATAGCTCAATAAAATCAAGAAAAAAAGAATTTGTATGCAAATGGATGGAACTAGAAATAAACAGACCAAGAGAGGTAATGTAGATGCAGAATGAAGAACATGGTGTGTACTCACTTATAAGTGCATACTAGCTATCAAGCAAAGGATAATGAGCCTAGAGTCTATGACCCTAGAGAAGTTAGGTAACAAGGTGAACCAAAACAGTCACTAATATCTTATTAGTTACTAGAAACAGCAAATAGACTGAAACACAATATGAAAAGCGTGTGTGTAGAAAATGTTAATCTCATCCTTTTCAAAGAAGGTAACAAATACAAGGTAACATTGCTGCCATTGCTATAGGCAGCATCTTATGGGCTCCTCTGCTGCCAGAACTGATAATGAGCCAGGTGGTTCTGATCCACTGGTATCTTCTGCAGTGGAGAACCCACAAGGTCTACCTGTCTGTCCAGATTTTTTGTGGTCTCTCTGCAGAATTTCTTCACCCAGCATCCAAGGCTATGAGAATCATATTCTCTGTCAGACAGTGGAGGTCTGAAAATTTCTATTGCTACTTTTAAGACAGAATGATAAACAACAGCCCGAGTGGGCTGTGTGGCTGGGTTGCTTTTAGGATTCATGCTTGACTTTGGTGTTCTGGTTTCCATGACCTCTCTGTGGAAGAAAATTCCAGTGTGGCCATTGTGAATTCAAGATGCAGAAGGATGCACAAAATCAGAGTGAAGCCTTGTGCTCAGCCTGTTTCTGACACCTTCACTCTAGAGTTGTGGTTCTCAGTCTTCTTATGGCTGTTACCCTTTACAAAGTTCTTCATGTTCTGCTGACCCCACTCATTAAGTTATTCTAGTTGTTACTTCATAATTGTAATTTTCCTGCTGATATGAATCATAATGTAAAGATATTAGGAGGAAGAGGGTTACTAAAGGGGTTGCAACTCAGCTTGAGAACCACTGGTCTAGCTGGTAGATTGCTCACTTCCCAACAGCCTTGAGTGCTGTGATATGGCCAGTGTTCTTGCTAACTGTACATTTTATTTCTATCTTTGGATTTAACACAAAGTCTAATACACATTTTTTACTCTGTAAGTTTATGTCACATAAAAAAGGAAACATGATAGGACCATAGGATGATATAGAATTCTCAATGAAAAGTTGTTAATGCATTATTCATTGTGAAAGCCTAAAGTGTAAGAGATGTTTTCATTGTAACTGATCACAGACAAGATGACATTGGGTCTCATATCTGCTCCTAATGTTTACATTTGTGGTTAGCAATGTTCTGTGTAAAATAAGTAGAGAGATCCTAATGATAATATGGTTATAACTTTACAGATCCAGTTGATTAGAGTTCTGAGACATGAGTTGCTACTAATTACTTTATCCTTCAATTGCAAATTTTCTAATGTTTGATTATCGCTGGTACTTTGCTTTCCCAAACATATTTTATCACTGAAAATCATGGTGTTCTAAAAAATTAAAGTGTTCAGGGTATTAATCATTGTTTCAATTGAACTTTGGTCCTACTGTATTTCAGCAATAATAAGATTACTAATAAATTCACTAGATGATGATATTCTTCACCTAGCCCCATAAAATAATTATATTTCTTATTGAATAAATTATAATTAAATTTATCACTTAGTGCCTGATTCTTAGAGTTTTTTAATAGATTCAATATTTGGGAGTAAGATAATTACTAATATAAGTAGTGGTGAAGCATTTATCAAGCATTCATCTCTGGGCTCAGTCTCTACCTCCATCTCTCCCAGTCAAGTGATATCTCTAATTGGACTGTAACAGAATACAAAAAGTTATGAATACCTATTATAGTCACTGTCTATTAGAGTGTTCACTTCTAAAATAAGTTATGTAAGTGGAGTTTTCCTGTCTCAACAAGCTGCTCCCAAATAACCTTAATATTACTTATAAATGATTGTTCGATAGCTCAGGCTTGTTAATAGCTAATTCTTATACTTAAATTAACCCATATCTTATCTGTGCTTCATCACGTGGATCATGACTTGTTACTTCATTTTTGACATGTTCTGCTTCCTTGGCAACTGGCTGGATTGCATATCTATTGACTCTGCCCGTTTTCATCCCAGTATTCTCAGTTTGATTGTCCTGCCTAATTTTATCCTGCATTGCTATCGGGCAATTAGCTTCTTTATTAACCAATGAGAGTAAGACATATTCACAGTGTACAGAAAAATGATTCCACATCATTAATAAAGAGTTGCTTTAAGTTGATCTTTTGCTAATATACATGTGAACCACTTAGACTACAGAGATTTAATTTGAATAACAACCAGTTAATTTTTGTTACAAAAGCATCAGTTTTGCTAATAACATGTATTTTTTATCAAAAATAAGTAATTTTTAATCAGATGCTACATACACAGTCAAGAAACTCAATTTTTTTTTATTGTTTAACATGAGAGAAGGCTGATGCCCTCCATCCTGAAGGCTTGGGACCTCAGGAAAATTTGTCAAATATTTGGTTTCCTTACTAAATATTTAAAAGAAGTGTAGTGATTGTGGCTCCCTTGACTATTTTGCCAACACATCTAAAAAGATCCTCCTTAGTAGATGAACTTTCCAGTGACCACTAGGTTATTTTTAGTTTTAAAAATTAAGTGTACACTTAGATTTGAACTCTATACAGAAAATTTTTTAGTGTGTCTTACCTAATATTTGCCAATAACCTAATACTTTAATAGATCCATTATTGACATCCACTTCTATTTTAACTTATTGTCCTACATTTGAGCTGAAAACCTACTTCAGAAGCCGCTTACCACAAGCGAAGAAGCAGGGAGACAATTACAGAGAAGCAGACCTGCACAGCGCCCTGGGCAAGCACATTTACAAACAGACACAATGCTCATGTACATTCTTAGGTGGAAATCCTTCTGATTGCACTTGGGCAAGGAGCAGAGGAAGGGCCTATTCCAGAGGCTCATAGCAAACAAATTCTTGATGAATGGTTATTGACCAAAGGCAGTACAAGCATGGTTGGGAGAAGGCCAAGTGAAAACTTAATGAATCCTTAACGGAAGAAGTGGTTAGGAGAAAGCAGCTGGTAAAGCATTCGATTTGTGAAGGAACCATTCTGCAGTAAACAGGGATGTCTTTTTTCCTTAAGCCTCTTGTCTCTAGGGTTCGCTAGAAGGGAGTCTCGATAGTTTGAGGCAAAGTTACCATGGTGAACATCTTTTGGGTTGAGTTCTCTTTAGCTGACTACAGCTTTGTGCGTAGAGTTTTCTCAGTAGGCTGGCACTGACAAAAAGAATGTCAAACAAAATGACAGTAATGCATCCTGTCTACTACAGTGAACTTATTCTTTTGCCTCAGAATATTTCACTCTTTTTTTACTTTTGATACCTTGAGTCCAAACATTCTTTTACAAAAAAATAATATAGCACTTTCATTTAGATAAAGTCTAGATCGTTTTAAGCATATCATAAAGGAAATAAGGTTTCCAGGAGGTAGAGTGCTGTCATATTTGGTAAGGTCCTAGGTTTGACCCTACAATACTGAAAAAATAAAATGATAAAAAGGTCCCAAGAAACAGGGACTGCAGTATATGAATTTCTAGAAGGTTATAATGCCTGATGTTGAAGGTTTCAGCTTTACAGAAGCTAATGCAGCATGCTCTCTGAATTCCAGGCCAACCTGGACATCACGTGAGTTGCAGGCTACTGGACTATAAAACAAGACCCAGTCTTTAAAAAATAATTAAAATAATAATAATAACAACAACAATAATATGAGATAAAACACAGAAACTCAGTCTTAAAACCCCAATTTGAGAAAAGGTACTTGCAATCCAAACTATTCTCTGTTCCTCATATAAGAGGAAGATAGACAGATACAAATTTGAAAAAGAAAATTGGCTTCATTGGCGTTTTACTTGGGCATGATCAGTATTGATGACACTGAAGGGTCCAGTCTGGTTGATAAGACCACCACTTTACAGAGGCCGGTGGAGTAGGCCACGTGGAGGGGAGAGCGTCCTCCTGTCATCCGACACTCTGCTGAGAAATGGTGGAGTTAATTAAGGGGAAAGCCACATGGGAATTTTTGATGCCACTCCTGAGAGTATAATGAGAATATCTGTTTTCGTAAGATAAAGGAATACATGGAGGGAAGTAGAGAGGGAAACAATGGGAAGGTCTTGAAACTGCAGTGTCACAACCGAGGTGATCCCATTGTGCTCTGTTTAAATATTCTGCCTGCAGCCCACTGTTCCTGCTTCCTGCACCACCTCTTATGAATTCACTAAGCAGAGTTCTGCCTGGCCGTGACTCGAGAAGCTGGTATTTAACTAGTCTTAGCCAGCTTGCTCACTTCTGGAGGAGCTTGGTTTTTGTTGAATAACTGTATGTATGTAGGTAGGTAGGTATGTATTACACACATAATTTATATATGTTTCTTTTTCCATTTACGATAGTTCTTCCTTAAAGCCAACAGCTAAAAAATTTTCAGAGTATTTAATTGATAGGGATTTCGTTTTGTTACCTTGTTCAATGATATTAGCATACAAATGGTAGATAGATGATGGATGGCAGATAGAGGAAAGAGAGAGAGAGAGAGAGAGAGAGAGAGAGAGAGAGAGAGAGAGCAGATAGAGATAGAAAGAGAGATTTTTGAATGGATGGATGAATATCTGTATGTTTACATACAAATGGACAGTTGGATGGATGGATAGATAGATAGATAGATAGATAGATAGATAGATAGATGATAGAGAGATAAAATTTTCCACTGTAAATATATTATTGAAAGTCGTAATTAGTTCCTTGAAGACATATTTATGTGCCTTTTCATTTTGCTGTGTTCAAACAATTGTTGCAACATATCTGTACATCTGTGTATGTATATATCTCATTTCTGTCTAACAACTAAGGTCAGGCCTCTCTGATACTTTTACTGTATGTGGCATGAAGTCACTCTGATGTTTCACTTATTCTTAAATCACCTTTTAATTTGCCTTTGGAGTTCCCTCACTTCCCCTTTTTCTATCTTGCGTCATTAGCTTTTCTTTGGCCTTGCCTGCTGACTTATCATCTCTCCTCAAAGCTCTATAATAGGGAATCTCTAGTTACATTAATTCTTAGATCCAAAGTTATCAAATTTTCATAATTCTTTTAACATTATCTTTTTCCCCCTCCTACTGCCCAAAAAAGAAGCGGCCACTTTGTTAAGTCTCTGAGCCCAGACGCCTTGCAAAGACTATTTAGGTTAAGGAATGGCCCCCAAACCCACCTATATTTTAATCTCATTATTCTCTGATGAATGTGTGACCTTGTTGCAAACGATATGTTTCCTACATGGTTAACTAAATGCTTGGATTGCATTTATATTGCTGTGAGAAAACACTATCACCATAAATAAAGCGATTACTTGACCTTACAGTTTCAGAGCGTTTGCATCCATGATAGCGGCGCACGGGTATGGAAGCAGGAGCAGTGGAGAACTCACACCCTGATCTGTTAGCAGGAGACAGAAAGAGTGCTGAGACTGGCCGAAGTTTTCTGAAACCCAGTGACATCCCAGTCACACATGTCCTTCAACAGGGCCACCCAAAGAATGCTGGTTATGATAATTCCTTGATGCTTATTCACACAGATGATTGCTCTCTGGCCCCTCCTACAAACTTGTGCATGCAACTACTTGCTCAACCTCTTGACGGGATAGTTACAAACACGTCAATTTAAATATGTTCCTAATGACAATTGCTTTCGAACTATTTCTGTCCATACACTGATCCACATACTGATTCTAACAAGAATCACTCAACCTCAATCACTAATACTTTTGGTTTTCAGTTAACTCTGTCTCAAATCGGAACTCTAGCATCTACCTTTATTCATACCCTGCATCCCATCCATCAGGAAACCCAGTCAGTGATGAAGACAACAGGCCCAGCTCTGATCTATTTCACCTGGATCTCATTCACTGGTCCTTTTCCCCACAGAATCCACTTATGTTCTGATTGGTCCTAACATCCTCCAGTTCTTAGGGTAGAAGACAAATCTTTTGAGACAGAGTATGTACTATTAGAAACCCTTTTCTGTAGTTTCTGATAGCACTTCCCAATCATGGGAAAATTTACCTCCTTCAGGTATCAGGAAAATTTTGGAAAAAGCTTTGGTTGTCATCGCGGGGAAGAAATGTCATTGTCACCAGTGTTCAGAGGCTAGGAATGCTGATACCTCTCCCGCATGCAAAGACTCCAACAGTAGAGGATTTAACATGCCACATATTTCCTTGGGATACCTGAATCTTTGCGATTAAATCACTACCTGTAACCCATAATTTTTTTTTTACTACTACCATTTGATAGAATCATATCTCTTCCTAAGGCTTTTGCCTTTATTTTTTCTTGACACACATGCTTTCATTCTAGACAGAGCACTCATTTGTTCAGACTGATCAAATACTATGTCTTCAGAAAGATTCCTTCTGAGCTTTCTAGAATGGTTGGAAGAATGGAGCCTCCTTCAAAAATCTAGTTGAAATATTATTTTGCGAGATTTGAAATCAACTCAAAACAAAGGGCAAGAACTGGAATAAACAACAAAAGCCTCACCCCCAAGGGTTGTGGAAGAATAAGATTTTCTCTAGTTCTGCCCCGGTGTGCCTGGGCTGACATGGAAAACATCCAAATGTGGATTGAAATAGCAACCCTGTATTTGCTGTGTTTCTAGAGACTGGACATTCCAGATCAATATGCTAACAGATTTGACTAGTGAGGGCTTTCTTCTGGTTTGGAAATGGCAATCTGGTTACTGTATCCTCACTTTGGGGCAGGGGAGGTAAGAGGGAGAGAGGGAGGAAGAAAGACAGAGAGATAGAGAGAGACGGAGAGAGAGAGAGAGAGAGAGAGAGAGAGAGAGAGAGAGAACAGAAAGACAGAGAGAGAAACAAAGAGAGAAAAAAGAGGGGGAGGAAGGACTGGGGAGTGATAAAGAGAATTTTTTTTAATATATTTGATTTTAAAAGTGATTTATGATGTGTGTGTGTGGGTGTGTGTGTTTAAACTGGGGAATACTAAGGGATAAATAATGGGTTCATTTTACATTTCTAGTACTTTATTGATCATGTATTTCGGCAAAACAAAAGATTGTCATAATTATTATATGATTCAAAGTACAAACACTTCATAAGGTGCTCAAAGGCAACCAGGTTATACATTCTTTATTATTTTCTCAGAAATTTTGTCCTTGATTTATGAACTTCCTTAGCCTTTTTTTTTTTAAATTATATGTACTACATGGCAAACAAAGAGCAAAAGATGTGAAACCGGTTGCATTAAATCTCAGAGCAGTTTTGGGGAGCATTTGTGTCCTCTTCTCGCAGTCACTAGTTAGGTGACCATAGTCCAGTCATTTATCACCTCTTTCAGAATGTGTTCATTTATAAAGTGGAAGTCATGACTCTCTTTACTTCACATGACTGCAAAGAGAAGCGGTGGAATTATCAGAGGTGGAGTAGCCCAAGGCAATTGTTCAACTGTTCTAAGATGGCTAGGTAGCCAGTTTACCGGGGGGGTCACATTAATTTATAACTTTTTCCATTATTAATTCCCAAACATGAAAAAAAGGATAACATATTTACACAATAAATAATGTTTGTAAATTGTATGGTACACAATTACTACAAGTGCCATGTCTCCTTTTCTCCCTAGAAAAGTAGACAGCTCCATAGAACATAATAAACAAACAAACAAGCAAATAATAAAACAAATCAAAGACTAACGCATATTGTTTAATTTCCCTCTCTTTCTCATGTGGGACTAAAATATGTAGGGAATTCTGGAACGTCACACGCAATAAATGCTACGCTGAATGTGTCTATCAAACAGAGTGAAGTAATGGAGCTGAGAGAGAAGGAATGAGCCACAGAATGTATGCATGGAAGATTCCAGGAGGAGAGGACTCTGTGGAGCAGAGAACAGGAAAGTTAGACAGGAGATGCAGAGAAAGGAACCGTAAGCTTCCTTAGATAGCCACCCCTCGTTTAACTGATTTACTTGCTTCTCATGTTAATGGCGGAGGATACTGTAGGAATGAGTTGGAGAACATGTAATATTTTCAAGGCAGCTCTCTTGACTTTCACAGGAGTCTTAAATCTTGCCCATGACTATCCCTCCAGTCGGTTGGTTACCATGATGTCTATTTCCGCATTTGCAAGTGAGGCCACAGTTGTTGTGTCTTTATCACTAAACAGAAGCTCCTCTGTGGGGTGTGGCGTAATCCTGATTTTGAGGTAAAAGGAATGACATACGAACAGGCCTGCACCTGAGGAAGAGCTGAAGTCACACCCTGCTGGATGATTCAACTCGTTTAATTAAATGTTGTGTTTTATGGTCCTAGAATGTCTTAGAAATAAAAAGAAAAACAAAATACCTTAGTTCACTTCAACATGCTGTTGTAGTTATTTAATGTTTTGATTAGGAATTATTATTTAGACTTTTTTCTTTTCTTCTTTTCCTCTTTTCTTTGTCCTTTCCTCTCTTCCCCCTCCCCTCCTCCCTCCTTCCTTTCTCTCTTTCTCTTTCTTCTCTTTCTTTCTCTCTCTCTCTCTCTCTCTCTCTCTCTCTCTCTCTCTCTCTCTCTCTTTCTTTCTTTCTTTGTGTGTCTCATGCTTGTGAGAAGGACAGAAGTAGCTACCTGGTGTCTGCCAGCATCTATGTCCAGCTCTGTTATTTGAGACAGTCTCACTGAACCTGTAGCTGATGCTTTTAACTAGACTGGCTGACCAGCAAGCCCCAGGAATGTGCCTTTCTTTACCAAGACAGTGTTTGGGTTATAGACGTGTACTGTGACACCCACCATTATCATTGTCATCATAATCATTTATTATTATTTATGCCAAGGTCTTACAAAACAGCCTGAGTTTGCCTGTCATTCACTATGGAATTACACTTGACCTTGAATTTATAGGAAACCTTGCTTCATAAAAACTGGCATTATGGGCCTGAATCACCCTGGCCTGTGGGAATTTCTTGGTGATAAGGTACCAGGAGTGGTGAATGGGCCAATTCCTGTTCATATCTCCATAGTTTTTTTTTCTATACGCAGCTACTTTGGGCTCAAGATAGGAAATTACAAATACTTTTGCTCCGTAGAGCTTAAAAACACAGATGGCCTCAATCATCACACATGCATTTTTTTCAGAATTTGACAATAGCCCCCTTTGTTTTAGGAGTAGGAGAGTGATTTCCTAGTACAATGGAGAGTGAGTTCCAGTGCAATGATAATCCATTTTGGTGAGGCAAAGAAAAAAAAAAAAGCTCTCCCTGCTACTTAAGCCAGTGCCATTAAAGAGAGGTGCAGGGAGGTGTTTGACTGGCAATGTTCTGAGTTTCCTGAGATGCTTAGGAGGAAGATAATGCAGCTAGCTAATACATGAGGTTCAGTTTTACAGTTAATAGTGCCTGCCTTCCATCTTTGCATAACCCACTGATTTCTACAGGTACTTATCTGTATGGTTTACAACCACAAAATCATGAAGAAAAATGAGGAGACAGAGAGCTTTCTTTAAAAAAAAATATCTTTAATTATGTGTATACACTTGAGAAATATGCCTATTTTTTTCCAGGATGTATATTTTGAATGGAAGCCTGACATTTGGGCCTCCTTTATCCGACCTCTATGTAGATTCTATATCCTATATATGGTTGGGGTACTACTGCCAAAAGCCTTGCCTTCCGCCTCTGCCGTCTGCTAACCTAATCAAACATTTGCTCTCCTAAAACAAAGATGGAGCCAAGAAAGTTTTTCCTATGTTTCAATTGCTTCTTGAAACCGAAGACCCGATCTCTTCTGGATCATTTGAATACTTCATTTATGGTTGGCATTTACTTGACTTCATAGGTCGTGCATACTTTAAAAATTATACTGAGCCCTTATGCAGAGCAGGGGCTCAGTTTCTGCATCAGAGGCTGAAAATGCACTCAATGGTCCATATGCTATGCCAAGTCCAGTTTATAATGGTCGGGTTGGCATGGATCGTGTATGGCATGGATGTACACTCCTGCACACACACACACACACACACACACACACACACACACACATCAAGGATACAATTGTTTCTAAGTTTCAGAGCTGAATGCTTCATTAAATGCTGGAGCATGTGACCTAATGGGTTTCTGAATTGCTAACTTAATATTTAGCTCCCCCAATGTAGAGACAAGCACCTTGATGCCCGCTTCACAAATAATCACAGCTGCTGATCTTTCCCAAGAGGTCCCTGTGGACAGACAAGAATGCAAAGTTTTAATTTGCTAATCATCTTGTTGGGGAGTGCTGTGGGGGGAGATGCTAATTGTCTGCAGACATCTGTAATGACCCTTGGACAAAACCGAGGAAAACTAAATCAAAGCTTTGACAAGGGCAGGAGAGCGGAAACAGAAGCCCTAATTGTGGCCATGTGAAGTGCATTTACCCCTTTGTATCTTTTGTCGGTCGAACTGCACAATACTTTATAAAGTAACTTTTAAGGACAGGACCAAAAATGACTTTTTCTATCTCTGGGGATAAATGGCCAGACTGGATCTGTGAAATATGTGAGGAAGGTCCGACATTATGGTGCAAATGGAGCGGACAAAAGGGTGTGGGGAGAGCTTTTGCCAGTCGAATTTGGCTAACCTGCAGAAAGCCTATTGTCAAGCTAGCCATGCTTCACTGAGCTGTCTTCCTCCTTTATGGTTAAGTGAACCTGAAAACAATGGCAAAGAAATATGCACTGAGTCATATATTCTACAAAATAGACTGTACTCTCCTCTAACCGAAATTACGACACTTTTAATTCTTGGATTTCTCCACATTTTCGTAGCTAAGGCTCCTATTTGCTTTCTCTGAGTCTCTACCAGTCCTGGCAGTTCTGCCCATGGGGAAAACTCTGCGGGACCCTGCCACTGTAGCCCTTGCACTGTTAAGAGGAGTCAAAGGTAAGTTTCTGTCCTTGTAGCATTTTGTCTGTTTCTTTGCTGGACGGCAAAGATTTCTTGGTTGAGAGAAGTTTTGTTTAATACCCAGCCTATGTTCCCCCAGCCCCCCAAAATACCTTTCTTTCGTTGCTGTTTTTTAATGGCTAAAGTATGAGAGAAAAAGCAAAAGGAAACTTGCTGGCACTCTGCTTATGAAACTAAGTACAAAGCCATGTGTTCTGAACTTAAATATAGACACACACAGGCAGAATTGTCTAAGGGGAATGTGGTATTCTCAGAAAGGAAAACTGACCAGGGGGCGGGGTGCCACACGATTTTCCAGCTTCAGAAGCAATGTTGTAGATTTTCTTTTTAAAAGTAAACTTGTTTTGTTGTTGGTGGTGTTGTTTTGTTGGTTTCTTTTTGTCTTTTGTTTTATTAAGGGTGGAAATGTTATGTAATTTGATAGTGGGAAAACTTGATCAACATGGTCTAAATATCAAGAGAAGCTGCCAGTTCTATGAATATTTTCCCCTCCCTCTTCTCTATTGGCTTTCCTGGCTCAGGTTAAAATAACACTGAAAGTGGACATTTTAAAAAGTTTTAACTTTCTACTGGTTTTTAAAACTATCCAAACTGTAGTGACCCTGTTTTGTTGTTGTTGTATGTTTGTTTGTTTTTTGTTTCCCAGTGAAAGTTGTTAAGTTGACTCAATGTGTGGATGGATGACATTTAAGGTGTCCCATAATTGCCCCTTTCCGGTTTACCGCCTGAGAGAGTCTAATGGAATCCCAGCTCTCTTTACTCTTCTCTGCCACAGCAAGTTGTGTGTTTCAGTAGTCCACATTCTCCGTATCGAGTTGTTCTTGCCAGGGTCCAGGCAACCCAGGCTCTGTAAAGCACTTTGTAAAAGCTCCCAGTCAATGCCATTGCACTCCTCCCTGCATGGCCTTGAGAGCTCCTCAGGCAGCCCCTGACTGTTTGGGAGCCTCAGTCTTCTCAGCAGGCCCCTCTCAGCACATGCCCTTATTTAGGAGTCTTTTACCATCTCCAGCAAAAGCGAAATCACAATTGATTGCTCCTGCTTCCTCTCTCCCGCCACAGCCTCTTTTCGCTGAGAGCATTAAATGGATTCTTAGCTGAAGAGTTTCTCATCATTGCTCAAACATTTGACTTTTTTATGAGAGTCCACACTCTGGTTCCTTTCCATGGACAAAACCCAAGAGCAGAGGGTGTGTTTTGAAGGTTGTTAAGAGGATCTATAACTTAGAAAAGGAAGCTTTTTTGGCAAAATAGCATTTAAGTAAAACTATCAAGGTGTGAATATAACAAATGACATTGCCTTCTTGGGAAGACACACTGAGTAAAACTCAATGCAGACTAGGAAACAGAAGAGTGTCATTTTAGAAAGCTTGAAACCCATGTGACTGGCTTCATTGTGGAGGGCAAAGAATACCAGAACACCAGAGAGGGGAAGAGAATTCATATTGATCAGAAAGGTAGAACAATGTTCCAATTTCTAATTTCTTCTTCAAGGAAATAAGTAGACTTATATGAATGCCTAAAGGGCTTAATAACTAGCTGGTAGTGTGTTTTGAACTCAGGACTTGACTTATGTTGGCACTTAGCACCTTCTCATATGCATACAATAAGAGAAAATAGTATGCATGACTGTTTGAGAGAGATTAATCGGACTATATGTACAGACAAATGTATTTTAATAAATTCACTGTATATATATATGTGCATGTATATATACATATGCATGTATATGCGCATGTATGTAATGATTGGCTAGTCATTTGCTTAAATATCAACTAGGAGAGAATATTCTCAGAAATGATTTATAATTTCTCTGTGAGAAATTCAACAAATTCAAGGACTAGAGTGGTTACATTTCTGGATGTTTTAAATTAAGGTTTTGATTATACCGAAGGTGGAGATTCTTGGAAGTCTAACAAGAAAAATAAGAAAAAAATCAATCTTAGCTAAAAGATGATAACTAAAGAGTTTCCTGAGGTCTTGACTCTTGTTATTGTATTCGGTTTGTGTCAACAGGGAAATTTCCAAAGATACTGCCTAAAGAGGATTAGGGGAGAATCATAACTCTTGACAATGTGCAATTTCTACATATGACAGTTTCTCTAACAAGCAAAATGCCATTTAAGTTTTAGTTTTTCTCTTAGATTAGTTTTTCATAAATAGATACTCAATGTTCTCTTTTAACTTTGAGTTGCAAGTTGGTATGTGCTGGTCGATTGAACCCAGAGTAGAAGTTGAGAAAGGAATTGGCCAACAGAACTGACAATTTAATATTTCAATGAAATAGCATATTGATTGTAATAAGAAACCATATTTTAAAAGTAGTAGAAACAAAAGAATACTTTTAAAAACTGTGTTCTTGCCCTTGACAAGGTCCAGGGTCATCCTGACACCTGGGAACCTATGTGTGATTCCTCCCTGGTCTCAACCATAACATAATCTCTAGGGCTATTATTTTAGGCTGCTTGTCATGGTTTACTCCTTGAATTAAAACTTCTTATCTTGGCTAACAGACAAACAACATAACATAATAGTCATCTTTAAAATATTCTCCTAACTATAAACAACTAGAAAACCAAGCACAGGGTTTAGTTATTTAAGAAGTGTTTTAAAAATATTTGACCTTCAAAAGGAATGAAAGAATTTTATATAACATTTAATAGATGTGTATATAGTGGTTTGTTGATATGTGTTATGTTTTCTATAATGTCTAGTGTAAAACCCTTATATACCCTGCTTATATGGACATAGTTATATTAGTTCACTGGTTAATAACTTTTGATACTTCCCATGCAAAGGTCCTAAGGTTTTGATGTTGTTTTACTATAAAGTCTGGCCCATACCAAAACCATATTCAGTTTTATGGAAGGGGAAATGAAAGGATTATTTTGATTTAATTAAGGATAAACAAGAACAAAGATGTATATTTTTAAACTTGTATGCATTTTTCATGGTCTTCATTTACTGGCTTCTTTTTATAAACTACACAACTGTCTATCACCATCTTTATAAGAAAATTTTTATAAACCATCAAAATACATAAAATATTGATCTAAATATTTAACTGAAATATTTGAATAAATGTATTTCATATATTTGGATTGATACCTGTTTAAAAATAAGTCTTGGTTGGCACCCATTCTCAAAACTGTTAACACTCTGAATATTCACTCCACGATAAAAATGTTTGAATTGAGTTAGTGATAGAGCTTTGATTTGTAATTTATATCATTGATATAATACTGTAAAAAGGCATATGATATACATTTTTGCTTTTAAATATTCACTGGAGTAAAATATTATTTTTGAAAAGTCATCAAGAGACTTCATCTATCCCTATCATATATGTAGGAATAGTTGATTTTCTATCTATGCTTTACAATAAATCAAATGTAATGTAGAGAAAATTTATCATGGAGTAGAGAAATGTGTGGTTAAAATTAACCGAAAAGTAATTTTTGCTGCATAGAACCTTGATTTCCTTTTAACTTTCCTATGTATTTTGTCTTTCAAAGAAGGCTTATTCTATGTAGTATGTAAATGGCCTAATTTATCTTCTTTTAGGCTATTGTTCATTTATTTTATTCAATTTATTTTTATAATTATTTTATAATTAAAAGTATTCTCACTCTATGTGAGAGTGTTATAACTCCAGTAAAGCAAACACTGACTCAAAGCACAACATTAACTTCAGACTAAAACTAATCATAGGACATTATAATCTTGAAGCATGATTCCTAAGGAGGTTATTACAGAATGAATGAGTTGATTATGATGGAAATTTCCCCTTCTGGTGTAGTTGTGGTCCTCACTTGCATACCCTGCAATAGAACTTCTCCAGCACTCATGTTCTTCAATATTTGCTGGTGTAACGATTCACAATTGAAGTTCCAACACTGATAGTAACATTTAAATGAAATTGTTCTACATAATTTCATGATATATAAAACAGATTAAAATAATTGAATTGCTTCAATATATCCCATTAGTGTTTGAGATATCTTGATTCCTATTCTCCTTCTGAACTCTATAAAGGCAGTTTCCGACCCATCGAAGTGGTATTTCATGGGCCGGGGGGGTGATGTGGTGAATTCAGAGATGGATGTTTGGGGGGCCAGATATCATAGGTTGAGATGGAATTTTGTTTCAGGAAAGAAAGTGACAGTGTCTGTAGTGTTACTATCAATCTGTTGGCTTGCATTAAAATAAATCTATGTGAAAACCTTAATTTAGTATTCTGTTATTTATCAAAACATTAGGATCCAAGGCTTAGTTTAGTTTCCTATGTCCTTTTGGGAAATGGGATTTTCAAGGAAATGATAAATATTTTCTTGGTAATTTCCAAAATGAACTTTTGATTTCAGTTTCATTGTTCAGTGCAATGCAGGTGTGGCCAATGCAT